>NW_026927274.1:25000-30878 GCF_032062105.1 Saccostrea cuccullata | reverse complement strand
TGCCTAAGATACTTAAATATAGCCATAAAATGTCGAAAGTAGGTCATCGTGACCTACATTTTGGTTGACATTTTTCAAAGACCCAAAATGCATCTACTGACCAAGTTTGATGATCGTAGGTCTGAAGGTAATCAAAATATGCATTTTAAACAATTTGAAAACAAATGTCGGCCAAATTCAAAAAGTAGGTCACAGTGACCTACTTTGTTATAAATATGTTTTAAGGTCCCTAGATGCATCAAAGTACAAGATTTGATGATTCTAAACCTCTCAGTGTCTGAAATAATGGGATTTAATGTTTTTAAAAGGATAAGTCATAAAGTTCAAAAAGTAGGTCACAGTGACCTACTTTTAAGTTGACATTGTTCAAGGACCCAAGATGCATCAACTGACAAAGTTTGATGATCATAGGCCTTAAAGTGTCCAAAATATACCTTCAAATCAATTTGAAAACAAATCCCCACAAAGTTTAAAAAGTAGGTCACCGTGACCTACTTTTGAGTTAACATGATGTGAAGTCGTAAGATGCATCAACTTACAAGATTTGATGATTCTAGTCCTTATAGTAAGAAAAATATACACCTTTTTATTAATTGTAAATTTAGGTCAACTTTGAAGTGACCTTGAGACCACGCCCTTTGCCCCAGGGTCATGCCTTGAACAATTTTTAATCTTCAACATATCCTGATCCTTGTATGTAAGTTTGGTGAAAATCTGCCTGGTGGTTCTGGAGAAGAAGATTTTTTAGCAACCAGTACTTTTGGTTTTGTTTTCCTGATTATCTCCCCTTGTTTTAGGGTCCCAACCCTTATTTTAGTATAAATGGTAGCCCTTGGGCCAAGGATACCCTGTGACAAATTTGGTACTGATTGGCCAAGGGGTTCTTGAGTTATGGCCCATATTCTAAAAAGTTAACGCACACCGCACACAACACACCGCACAAATGGCCATAGCATTAGCTCTTTGAGCCTTTGGCTCAGAAGAGCTAAAAATACTTATTACTAATCCTTTAAAGTACACGTTACAACCTGTATGAATTTTAAAGGCAGATTCCGCCTGGAATTTTGGTGGAATTGAGCAGGAATTGGCAAATTCCAAGCGTACTTGAGGCGAAGACGGAATTTTCGAAAAGTTACGCCTTAGTAAAAGAGACGTCTTACAGGCATCATTTCTAATTTCCGGGCGTCTATTTGCAAGTTCAGATTTTACAGGTGTTAAATGGCAGGAAAATAGAATAAACAAGATGTGTTTGTGAAAGACTGTGTCCCCGGCGGCAACAAAGTTCGAAAATGCTAATCTTAGCATAAAGGTTACAGTCAAGGTCACAAGGTCATTGAACTTGGTGTCGTTTGAAAGCACTTAATTAATGAAATAGGCATACCAAATATAAAGTCTCTATCTCCTATGGTTCAAAAGTTATACCGAAAGTTCAAAAAATCTATTTTTAGCATATAGGTCACAGTCAAGGTCAAAAGGTCATTGTCCTTGGTATCAGTTGAAAGTGCTTATTTAGTGGAGTATGCATTTTAAATATGAAGTCTCTATCTCGATCTGTTCAAAAGTTATGGCGAAGGTTAAAGTTGATAACAAATAGAATAAAAGTAGGTCAAACTCCAAGGTCAAGGTCAAGAGGTCAAATTTGGTGGTACCCAAAGAAAGGTCATGTCACAAGTAACACACTGATGAATTATGAAAGCCATAGCCCCAACCACTCAATAGTTATGGGCTAGGTTAAAGTTGTGGGACAAACAAACAAACAAACAGACAGACAGGACAAAAACAATATACCCCCGTTCTTTCGATCCGGGGGCATAAAAATTAAGCCTACAACTTGCAGGAGAAGTAAAAGCCTCTGATTGGTCAATTTAACTATCAATAATAGGTCATTTCAGATACAATTGGATCATGAAGGAGGGAGATTACCCGCACCTCAGATCTCCAGATTTCCGCATTATTCCGCATTTTTTCCTCATTTAAATATGGAAAAAATGTGGAAAAAAATACGGAGAGAATTAACAATACGGAAAAGCAGAAAATATACGGAAATAGTCCGGAAAATATACGGAAATAATACGGAGAATTGGACTTAGTCTATTTTTTATCTGGAAAAATGTTGAACTCTTAACTTAGAATATTTTTCATCTGGAAAAAATACGGAGCTCAGGACTTAGAATTTTTTCATCAAGAACAAGATGTGTTTGTGAAACACTGTGAGTAGCGCCCGGCGGCAACAAAGTTCTAAAAAGCAATTCTTAGCAAATAGGTCACAGTCAAGGTCACACGATCATTGTTCTTGGTGTCATTTGAAAGCATTTAATTAGTGGAGTTTGCATACCAAAAATTAAATCTCTATCATCTATGGTTCAAAAGTAATGCCGAAAATTCGAAAAAAGCTATTTTTAGCACATAGGTCACAGTCAAGGTCACAAGGTCATTGACCTTGGTGTCAGTTGAAAGTGCCTAATTAGTGGAGTATGCATACCAAATATGAAGTCTCTATCTCTCACGGTTCAAAAGTTATGGTGAAAGTTTGAAAAAGCTATTTTTAGCATATAGGTCACAGTCAAGGTCACACGATCGTTGTTCTTGGTGTCATTTGAAAGCACTTAATTAGTGGAGTCTGCATACCAAATATTAAGTCTCTATCATCTGTGGTTCAAAAGTTAGGCGAAAATTCGAAAAAAGCTATTTTTAGCACATAGGTCATAGTCAAGGTCACAAGGTCATTGACCTTGTATCAGTTGAAAGTGCTTTTGTAGTGGAGTATCCAAGCCAAATATGAAGTCCCTAAGTCTCACGGTTCAAAAGATATGGCGAACGTTAAAGTTGATAACAGACAGACAAACAGACAGACAAACAGCTAAACAGACAGACAGGATAAAAACAATATGCGCCCCTAAAAAAATTGGGCACATAAAAACTGTCTTGGAGTTAACAGCAGTTCTCTGTTTCTACTGAATGTTATGTACAATTTGATCGGGATCGGAAGAATGTTTCAAAAAGTCGGGCTCAGTGATCAATTAATTTAAACAACAGACCGCCAAAACTTCCATCTTGTAACGTCTGCTCTGTGACTAAACATGCTAAAGGAGGAAGTTTGTTGACCAGACAGCCCGAGATCGTATTGCTGTATCAACCAAAAGATGCAGATACACGTATTTCATATGCGGTAGGTCAGTCATATTTTTTTTAACGTGTGTGTCAGTGATTATTAAAAATAAATACTCTAGGCCTAGGAGTGAGCTACCAGGCTACGTACAGTTCAGCCAATATGCCCATGATTAAAATCATTCAATCAGCTCATAGAATTTAATTATGGTTAACTACAATTAAAGTGTTAATTTTGGGGAGCCATGGGCTGTTATCTCTAGCAATGATTTACCATACATTTTTTTTTTGGTAGCGTCTGTGCATAAGGAGGAGATATTTTTGAAAAAAAAATAAGTGGTTATTCAACTAACTGCGGTTTTAACAGGCTTAAAGCTGGTCCATGGAGGGTTATGTATGAGGTATATATTTTCTTTTTTTTCCTTTTTTTATAATGCTTGTTTAATTAAAAACAGTCAACTATGATTGACATTATTATAAATATTATTTTAAACTAAGGGTGAAACGTTTACTGAATTTTGTAAACGTTTAAACGGATAGCAGTAAACGAAACGGTACCGTTTAAACGGGAGATATTTTATGTTGGATTTTTATGGCTACTTACTCATGAAACTCGAATTTTAATAATCAATTCTTTCACTTTAATATAAGTATGAGTTGTTATTACAATCTCATTGTTGGTCAGTATGACTTAAACGTAAGAATTTGAGGCGCATTAAACTCATTCACTTTCTACATCGTCACCCAACTGCTTGGTTTGTTTGGCTATATACCGGACGTAGAAAAAAAGAATTGTAAAGATGGATCTTTTAATTTCGAAAAAAAGTAAAACAAGACCTGCTGGCAGTATCCAAACACCTTTCAAAGACTTGTAAAAAATGTATTATTTTTAAAATATATCAAAATATATCAAGTTTTTTATTTCAAGTGTCATAAAACATCGCTAGTATTCGCAACTTGGAAATCGGAATTAAATATGTTAGACCGTATCGGGTTTTAAATATTTTTATTCAATATATTTCAGGTATGGATTGTTGCTTATCAAATAGTCAAATACGGTGTTTCTATTGTAAATTATGAAATAAAACAATTTGTTTGTGTTAAACTTTATTTCTGATAGACATTGATAATGACCTCCGTGTAAACGTTTAGAGCATATAATCGAAACGTCGCCGTTTACACGTGTAATCGTTTCGCCCTTATTTTAAACATTAATTGATATAAAATTGAAGAACCCAAACTTGTGTTTATAAAAAGATTATAAAAGGAATAAAAGCAATTAATTTGAATTTTATAAACATTGCACCATTATAATTTAAGTATTGTTTTTTTTGATCTGACAGGATTTGCCAATTCGACCGCAAGTGCTGCTGCAAGAAATTAAACATGCAGTGACCTTACAAATTACAAAGAAGTCTGAAGAAAATTTTTACTGGACAGATGGGTGTAAAGCGCAGACCTGAGATATAAATTGAATTGTGAGAAATATGAATCAGGGATGCAGGTAGAAAATGGCAAATGTGATCCAGATTGATAAAAAATGTCTATAAAATTGCTTTTTTTTTAAAATATTCAATGCTATGTCAATTGTTATTTTTCCTCAGTATCTAATAGTGTTGAACTTTTCACTACCACTTTTGCTTGAATAGAATGAATCGATTTCCGTTTGATTAATATAAATATAAAAAAAACTGCCACATTCTTATTTTTTTTTTCCATGATGAATTTGTGGCTTAAATAAGAGTTCAAACTTTTTCCAATTACATGCTCCTCTGTTTGTTTGTCAAAGATACAAGATCCAATACATTGCTCATGACCATAATGTGTAAATTTTTCATTCATTTATATGTTTTTCTCATAATGATATAATAAATTGTATATAAAATTGCACATTGTTGATGGTTTTGTAAATATTTATAAATTATATGTATGCATCATGTTATTCATGTAGCGGTTTTAAGCCATTTTATAACCATGTGATTAACTCCGTATTTTCTCCAGATTTCTGTATTTCCGCATTTTATCAACCAAGTAAATACCTCTATATTTTGCATATATGGAAATGCGGAAATCTGGAGAGAATACGGAAAAAGAGTCCAAATACTCCCATCCGCATTTTCTCCATATTTTGAATACGGAGAAAATCTGGAAATTTGAATCTACAGAAATCTGGAATGAATGCGGAAAATTAGTCCAAATACTCCCGTCCGCATTTTCTCCTTATTTTGAATATGGAAAATATATGGAGATCTGAGGTGCGGGTAGTGTGAGTAAAACAGGAAATGTTAAGGCTTTTACACTTATTCTGGATGACACAGTATCTGCTTGTAGGTGTTATCATTAATATCTGGTACCTATTTGAGTAAATTTGATTAGGATAATCATGATAATGTACAATGATGAAGTTATAACTTGTTGACCCTAAAATTACTTTAGATATTTGAGTTTCCTTGCACACATTCTGAGAAATAACAGTCTGATAAAGGCTGCAGTGAGTCTCGAACTGTGAACTACTAAGCATGCTAAGTAAATAAAGAACTGTATTGAGTAACTAAAAATTGTTCCATTATGATTACTGAAATGATAAAATGTTACTACCGCTATTGTAAAAAATTGAATTCTAAATAAACACTTAATCATGAAGGTGTTTTAGTGTCCCTTACACAAAATTTATGTTATATATCTATACTATGTTAATGACCTGTCATTATGTTTTCTTACAATTCAAAAAGCTAAATTTTTAGCTTTAACATTGTAAATCATAATCTAA
>NW_026927274.1:0-20000 GCF_032062105.1 Saccostrea cuccullata | reverse complement strand
TGAAATGCAAGAGTTGTCTTCCTTTGTTTTCTTTATTTATACAGAATAGCTTATGTATCATTTTTTGTATGCTGTGTTGTCATTTAAAGAAATAAACTTAGCAATAAAAATCAAAGTATGATTATAAATGAGGTTTTCATTTGACTTTCACTGTTTTCTTGACCAATGTAAGTCAATCTTGAAATTTATTCTTGTTCACTTTGAGATGAACCCTACTTTCGTTTTTGCGCAAAAAATAGTCTTTGAACGGAATTTCATTATTAAAATGCTTCAGGATAGTTCAAAAACAAAAATATAACATTGTATCAGCTTGACAATGAAGTAAACAGACCATCTGACGTTCAATTCACGTTGTGTACATTTTTTCTACACACGTGTTGGCTGGCTGCTACAATCCGAATTTGCTCCAGTAGGCCTTAGAAAATTCGTGTGGCGAACAAGAACGGTTGAATACTTGCCTGTAAGTGATATGCATTTGTAGTGGTATATCAGAAGAAGCTATTTTTGCATGTTTTGACACTGTACTCCTCCGTATATGAAAATTAGAGATTTTTAATTTTTTCAATCTATTTTTAAAACGACTAATCGCGCCATACTTCAAACATTCAGGGTTGGTAATGCTAGGGGGCATCTCAAACTTCATAGAAAGGTCATCAAAACGTTTGAAAACACGAGGGAAAGTAGTGTATTAAGCCATACTTTTTAAGCTCTTTTTTGATACGGAATCAAAACGAGGCTGAGGAAATCTGGCAAGTTATCTCCCCCTTGCTTGGGCATTGCTATAACAAGTGTTTGTTTTTATGGCCTATAGGTGCATGCAGTAACTTGAGTTCAGTGTCACATTGCTGCGTCTAAAAAGCCCAAAGCTGATAAGACTGGCGATTGATCCTAAAGCTGATTTGACAGAAGATTGCATCTTCACAATATTAAAGGTAAAAATAAATACTTGCAATAAAAAATCAAAGTAAACATCTGTAATGACTCCTTCATGACAAAATATTTCTTGATACATTGTAATTTCTTTTTGTTCCTTATAATTCTACATTATATTGTTTGCATGTCTTCATATAAATAATAAGTCCAACTCAATACTACAATAATTTTATTCTATATTATAAAACAGTTTTAATCCAGTGCACTTTTAAAATATGAAAAGTATGAATAGAATTTGCTGGCTTTAAAAGCTATGAAATTGGTACATGTACTGTAAATGACTTCAGGGTGGAAGGGGGGGGGGGTTGAATATTTGAATATCAGTTAAAAATTAATAATAACAGTGACATCCAACTTTCAAGGTACAAGTACATGTGCATATGTGTTGATTGTTGAAAGTACATCAGCTAGCTAATCCATTGGATATTTACATCTGTTATGTACCGGTATTCATTACCTGACATTTATTATTTTTTTCCAAAACTAGAGAACATAGTTTCTGTTAAAATGTAAGATATTAATTAAGACTATTAAGAACCTACAAACATGTACTCTCTCTTTTTTGTAGTTGTAGTTTTGTAGTTTAATTAAGTTTTAGTTATGCTTAGAAGATATCTACTGCGTGAATATTTGTTTTACAGGTTCAATATACAGTCAGCGTCTCATAAGAATAAATCCCAAGATCCAAGACTTGCTTAAAAGCTTAATTAAGGTAACTACACACTGTTAAATAAACTTTGTTATATTCTTCCCAACAACGTTTGGGATATCCTATAATCACACTGTCTGTTTTTCTGCCTGTCTACTTCTCTGTAGTATTTTTTGTCCAAAAATAAAATATTTGTGTCAGAATCTTCTTAATTTTTGGCAATATGAATTAGTAATACGTACTGTTTGAACATTCCAAATTTAATTGTCAAATAAAAAAAAAAAATGCTTTTTATGACTTTATTATGAAGCATATCTTCCAACAGTGTAATTGTCTTGCAAATTACATCATAGGATTCCACAAAACACCTAGTATAGCATATATAACATTAGTTTTATCTCTTATCATATCTCTGTTGGTGAATTTGGCATACATTTGTTTGAGAACTTTAATATTACTTGTAGAATTGATTTTGTAATTTAAGAATTGTTTTATTTTTACTTTTGAAATTTTTGTAGAGACCATTCTGTGCCACAAAGAAAGTGTTCAGGAAAGGGAGAAATGGTGGATTTGCATTTTGGGTACAGTTCAAAGAGAGTTCAAAATGGTCAAGCTCATGGAAGATCAGAGGGAGGACAACTGAAGAAAACTGAAAGATACAGAAGGAAAAAGAACAAGAAAATATATGAAATAATTATGAAATTGGGAGGATGTACACAATCTTGTCTGCATTTGACCTGTAAAGATTTAATTCCCATTCTTATTTGTATGCTGTAATATCAAATAACTTGATTTTTCATAAATTTACAATAGAGAATACATGACAAATGTTACATGTGATATTTCAATTTTGCTTTGGACACTTTCATGACAAATCATATAAATTATAAAAAAAGTACACATGGACTAATTATGTTATTCATTTGTACATGTATGCATGTTTAACTATTTAATCATTTTGTGGAAATCTTATAATTGTACTCAACTTTGAATTTGTAAAATACATGTATCGACAAATGCTACTGACTTGTTTGTATACTTTCCTGTTTAGAAAGTACACTGAAAAATAAGTTATTTCTCTTGATGAAAATAATTTATCAAAAAAGTTGTGTAAGCATTTTAAGATATTAATTTTCATATATTTAACCCATGAAGATAGATCATTGAAATGTAATGGATTTTCATCTAAAGCAGAAATATCTGATTTTTAAATGTGTACAAGAATGTGTTTTTCCTTGTGATAAATATTGAAAGAGAACACATGTATCTATTTCATATGATTTACATATGCTGCCCTTTTCATATGATTCACATATGTGGAGAGACATGAAAAAAGTATAAAAATGATAATAAGTACAACAGTAATATTATACACGTATAATTCACATATAAAGTATAACATATATAAAACACATGTTTAACACATGTTTCATATGTATAAATATACAATGTGTTTATTTTTACACATGTTAAACACATGTGAAACATATGTTTAACATGTGTAAAAATAAACACCCTATACATGTGTGCTCCTTTTATGTGTTTTACATGTGTAAAAAATATATGTTAAACACATGTTTAACATATGTTCAACATATGTGGACATTTTTCCTGTGTATAATAGTTTTTTTAATTATGTTGTACAAATGAAAAAAAACAATTTATTACATTAAATAGCATAATTTTTCTAGCGTACTCTAAAGTACTCTAGCGTACTCTGTTTAGTAGTACTCTGTGCGACTTGACGTTTGAAGTGGCGGATATGAGAATCACCGTTTCAGATGTATTTCTGAAGGTATTCTGTAAAATTTAGCTGCAGATCTGTAGCATTATGATTTTATATACCGGTATTTGTCTTTGACCATAACGCTACAGATCTGGTAGTGCAAAAAAAGTGCAATTTACGGCGCAATAGTTTTTGCGCTGTTTTGGGGAGAATTTCTCCACTTTCCAGCATCCAATAATCAACTACCTTTCAACTCCTAATTCTAGACACATAATTTAACTAATCATCCATCTCTTAGCCCTTTATATTCGTCTATACAAATGATAAACTCGCTTGATTAAAATTATTTGTTAGATAATAGCGAGCGCAGCGAGGCGGCGCGAAGCGCCGCTCGCATAGCGAGCTCAATACACTAACGTGTACGAACGGAGGAAATTCGGGTTGAAATCTGCACATTGTTCCAAGAAATTTTTATGACTCCATGTGAAAACATTCTTCAATCCCAGTGATCCTTTGTGCATAGCAACCTGGTGGCTGAAACATAGCAACAACTTACTTGAAAAAAAATTACAAACAACGTTTTTATGCAATATCCTTGCCACAAAACTGTCGGTTGCGTTCTAAGTCTACATGACTTTTTATTTGACGTCATACTTTCATCATTTAAAGGCTCGGGTATTTCCGATTTTGTCGGAAACTTCCAAAAAGTTCGGAATCTCGATCCCGATTCCTTGGAAATAAAAAAAGCAGTGCAAAGGTTAACTGCGCTCGCCCCAACGGTCGCACCGTAGAACATATTATCTAACAAATAATTTTAATAACTGAAAATTCACTTCAAGCAAGTTTATTGCCTGTAGAGACAACTATAAATGGTTGGGAGGAGAATAAACTATATATATTGGCTACAAAATGTGTCTAGAATTAGGAGTTGAAAGGTAGTTGATTGACCAATGCTAGAAAGTGGAGAAATTCTCTCCCAAAGAGTGCAAAAAATATTGCGCCATAAATTGAACCTTTTTTGCACTACGTACGGGATCTGTAGCGTTATGGTCAAAGACAAATGTATATAAAACCATAAGGCTTAAGATCTGCAGCTATGTAAAACTGTGCTTGCCCAATGGTAAACACCGTAAAATGTATTATCAACTTACAACTTGAACTCTTTGACTGTAATTGTTGGAAACCACTCCTTTACCCACTGTTTGTAACATTTGGTTTCTTCATACGGTATCTCCTCCAATGAATAGCAATCAGCACGAGGCATGAAACTGCACATTTTAGCAAGTTCATCAATTCTAGTTAATTCAGCGGATGACATTTGACATAATGACCACTCTGTGCGTACCAGTTCAAATGGGTTTGTCAATACCTTTCTAATGCCCAGTTTATCTACAAAATCACTAGTCCAAGAACTCGTGTTACATGGAAAGGCATTTTCGTCGGAGCATCCATCGTCTCCATTCGAACTTGAATGAGAACAATATCTACTTGCTGGATAGTCATTCATTATATCTTCCCTCTGCATTTTTAAGCGCTGAGCGCGCATGCGCTAGCGATTCCTCGGAGGGGTAGACAGACTGCTCGGCCCACCGACACCTCGGCCCGTGTCGGTTGACACCTCGGCCCTAACAGGTTGGCTCAAAAATAAATCATTGACACCTCGGCCCATACCGAAGACAGCTCGGCACAAGGAATAAAATTAATTTTTTTTGTTTGTTTAAATTGGTTTAATATTTAGGTCTATTTATTTTTTGACTTTATTGCTTATTATAATATTACAATGTTTAAAAACTCGTATTTTAAATTTTTTTTCAATTGAAATCAATCCCAAAAAACATTAACATAATTCTTCTCCCAATTATACCTTCTCGTAATTAACTCCTCATAGTCACCACCCCATGTGACACGCGCTTGAGACTTTATAGGATATTCACCGCGTCGTCTCTTGTTTGTTTAATGATTAGCGCTTAATGATTGAAGTTACTATGAAAAAGTCGTTCATTATTAAATCAGCTGATAGTCCCCGTGTGTAGAAGTTCCAACTCCCCGTCGAGTTTCATTCGGAAGTAACCTGGAATTACTTGGAATTAAGTATTTGGAAGCATTCGGAATTCCAAGTACTTCCATGTCATTCGGAAAAGTTTAATTTGGAAAAATCTTAACTCAATTTGGAATCTACATGGAACCATTTGGAAGTGCAGATATTTAACTTAGTCTGTATATTTGATGTGCAGATGTTATTGTTATCAACTGTCATCGGCAAGCGGTAAATCTAGTCTTCCCGACTCCCGACGGTCCCGGATTTTGGATTTTTAGCGATTTCTTTTTTACCGATGCACAGAATTTATTCAAACTTTTCATGAACCTTTTCAAGGTTTTAATGAGTTTATCAATGCATCAAAACGTTTGGAAACGTGCGTATTTATTACTGAATCAGCAGTATCACCTGTAGTCTCGTTTACCCCAGACTCTCGCTCTCGAGACTTTGCCCGAGCGAGAGTCTGGTCTGATTCCTATTTAATTTTTGTAATTTCAAATCGAGGCTTACCGAGAAATCGGTATGGATTTTCATTGGCTGATACATTCTCTTCGATGCTAAGATCTGTATTCTTTAAAAAATCAGAGGCTGCGCCTTTACTTTTATCTGATTTTATAATAAAATACATTTGTCTGCTTTACAAGGAACAAAAAACGCACATATCTTTGTTTAAAAAGTAAATTCTCAAATGTATTTTCAGGGGAGTCGCCATCTTGTTAGCCGGTTTAGCGACCTCTACTGGTTACAAAAATTAAATAGGAATCAGACCAGACTCTCGCTCGGGCAAAGTCTCGAGAGCGAGAGTCTGGGGTAAACGAGACTATATCACCTGTCAAAAAGGGGAAGGTATAATGCCCTGATAGTATAATGCCCTGATTGACCTGATTTCATTTAATTCTAAAATATGTCTTATTTAGAGTACGAGTTTCTTACTGTATCAGAGATACAGGGCGGGGCTTGAGGCGAGAGCGATAGCTCGAGCCGGGCCCCGCCCTGTATCTCTGATACAGTAAGAAACGAGTATTCTAAATGACTTGTGACATGACCTTTCTAAGGACCTCACTAATTTACATGCGTATTTGGGTGTATACCTCCCAGCCAATCAAATGATTTTGCAGAAAGTTGATTGAGTATCCCATTTTAAGCATTTTCAACTGAAATGCCGAGCGAGATGGACGTGCAGGTATCTATCATTTTAAAAATCATTTAAGAGATGCATAAATTAATTTGTTTTCCAAAAACTTTATTTAGATTTAATTGCGCAGGGTTTTTTTTTTCTCTCTGCAGCTCTTGCTGATCTTTTGATGACATTTTTTTTTCAGTTTAAGCTACGATTTAATGCAAAACATTTTGATATATAAGAATCATGTGGGAATATTTTTGAAACAAAAATGCTTCGGGAGATCGTAGATTCTGAGAGAAATGTCCGACAATGTCCTCCACCGGTCGTCATATACAAAATTGAAATAATTAAGCAGATGAAAGGAAAGGGGGAGGGGGTATTTTACTTCACGTTTTCATTAAAATGTAGAGTAACCAAACGGGGATACAACACTCACTGGTGCCCCCATCCCACCTTTGAGTTTTTTCTCTTTCGCTTTCTTAAATTTTTTTTTCTAAACTTGTATACATACGGTTTTTAATTCATCAACAAGTAACCAAATGACGCACATAGGTGTTGGTTGATTATAAATCTACCCCCACGGAATACGATTTTCCGTTTTTTTTTTTTTTTTTTTTTTTTTTTTTTTGGGGGGGGGGGTTCAAATAATAATTTGTGAACTGCCCCACTCCCTCCTTTCTAAAATTTTTGAATCCGACATTAATATCTTTACGTTGTAAAATTTTATTTTTAATTCACCTCAATTTTTGAGTAAATACATGTACTAACAGTTCTATGGCGAATTGAACCATTGGTATATGACCCGGCGAGTTTTCCTTTGAAGTCAAGCATACTGTAACTGCGATACAGAACACTTTTTGTGGGCGTTTCTTATGCAAATTAAATGAGCAGAAACTGTACTGTATCTGAAAAATATCAACGATACAGTACGGTTTATTTTTAGCGATGACGGAAAGCTGTATCCGTATACAGACATATGTCACAAGAAGTAGTAAAGTGCCCAAACAAGTTTCTTTTAACTGATTATAATTTGGATACTAATTGTCTATAAGATTCACTAAAGAAAAATTTAAAAAATAAGTTTTTATTTTGTTTATTTGAAAGAGAAAATCAACAGGGGTATAATGTCCTGATTTTGAGGTATAATGACCTGATGTCTTGATAATATGAAACTTCTAATAAAAGGCATATTATCATTAAATTTGTTTAATTTTTCAATCTAAATTGTTTTCAGTAGGATAAATAAGTGTTTTAGAAAAAAAGATTTTTAGAAAATATCTTTTATGTCTAGCTCAAAAAGCACTTTTGGAGTTAGCAGGGGTATATTGTCCTGATTTTTTGAATGCCCTGATTTTTTCTTATGACCTGATTTTAACACCTGTGTCTAAAGTTATTCTTTAAAATGAATGGAGATTAAATATAATACTTTTCATAATTTGATGTTAATTTTCATTCATTTTTTTTAAATTTTATTTTCTTAATTATGTTGATAATTTTAAAGTTGATACACTTCAGTCACTTGATATATACATTTTATTGTAGCACGTACTCTAAGCCAGTATTTTGTGCAAAACTAAGATTTATCATAATGCAAAATCTTTGAAGAATCTTTTGATTGTTTTAGAGAAAATTATAAGAGATAATTTTTAAGAACAATGATAATTTGATAAACTGGTTGTAGTATAGCCAAAATAGTATTTTTTGATTAACGTTTAAAAGTAGGGAAAATGCAGATTAATTTAAGATAAGCCTTGAGGTAACTAAAGATTTTAAAATTGTGGGTAAAGATATATAGGTTGTAATTTATGATTTTTAAAATTTTTATTCGTTTGTTGTTTAAACAGTTCCGAGCATTCACGTGTTCATGGACAAATTTCTATATTTTTCAATAAAACATCAAATGAATGAAGTACGTCTGTTGACAATATAATTTTAAGTAGGATAAATAAAAATTGACAGGTATATGTCTATCTTTAAATAGCTGTTGTGACATGACCTGGCGAGTTTTCCTTTGAAGTCAAGCATACTGTAACTGCGATACAGAACACTTTTTGTGGGCGTTTCTTATGCAAATGAGCAGAAACTGTACTGTATTTGAAAAATATCAACGATACAGTACGGTTTATTTTTAGCGATGACGGAAAGCTGTATCCGTATACAGACATACCAATGGTTCAATTCGCCATAGAACTGTTAGTATTTACTCAAAAATTGAGGTGAATTAAAAATAAAATTTTACAACGTAAAGATATTAATGTCGGATTCAAAAATTTTAGAAAGGAGGGAGTGGGGCAGTTCACAAATTATTATTTGAACCCCCCCCCCCAAAAAAAAAAAAAAAAAAAAAAAAAAAAAACGGAAAATCGTATTCCGTGGGGGTAGATTTATAATCAACCAACACCTATGTGCGTCATTTGGTTACTTGTTGATGAATTAAAAACCGTATGTATACAAGTTTAGAAAAAAAAATTTAAGAAAGCGAAAGAGAAAAAACTCAAAGGTGGGATGGGGGCACCAGTGAGTGTTGTATCCCCGTTTGGTTACTCTACATTTTAATGAAAACGTGAAGTAAAATACCCCCCTCCCCCTTTCCTTTCATCTGCTTAATTATTTCAATTTTGTATATGACGACCGGTGGAGGACATTGTCGGACATTTCTCTCAGAATCTACGATCTCCCGAAGCATTTTTGTTTCAAAAATATTCCCACATGATTCTTATATATCAAAATGTTTTGCATTAAATCGTAGCTTAAACTGAAAAAAAATGTCATCAAAAGATCAGCAAGAGCTGCAGAGAGAAAAAAAAAACCCTGCGCAATTAAATCTAAATAAAGTTTTTTGAAAACAAATTAATTTATGCATCTCTTAAATGATTTTAAAATGATAGATACCTGCACGTCCATCTCGCTCGGCATTTCAGTTGAAAATGCTTAAAATGGGATACTCAATCAACTTTCTGCAAAATCATTTGATTGGCTGGGAGGTATACACCCAAATACGCATGTAAATTAGTGAGGTCCTTAGAAAGGTCATGTCACAAGTCATTTAGAATACTCGTTTCTTACTGTATCAGAGATACAGGGCGGGGCCCGGCTCGAGCTATCGCTCTCGCCTCAAGCCCCGCCCTGTATCTCTGATACAGTAAGAAACTCGTACTCTAAATAATACTAATTCTACAGCAATATACAGACTCAGTACAACAAAATAAATTGATCAATTAAAAAATATTATGTACACTGTTTGTGTACACATCATTGCTTGTTTATTATGTCTGATATAGTGTCAAAGGGATATAGACCACATACCCCCCTTCACTACCTCCCCTATATGGCATCTGTAATTAATTAACATCTGTGTAATCCCAGTCTACAATGTTCTGCTGATTGCATAAACAAACCTGACAGAATCTATAACTATAACATATTTCAAAAAAGACAAAATGTTAAATAATTAAACATTTGATTTTATATACTTATAAAATGATTTTGTCTCAAAACTATGTATTACAAATAAAACAATTTAATAAACCTAAAAAAATTAATTAAGATTTCTCTAAGGCATATTAATTGAAAATTGAAATATTGTTAATTTGTTTATTTGAGAAAAAATGAAAAAGATTTGATACAAAGCTTTCATTCAGTATGTGTAAAATAAATAATTATGCATTCACAATTTTAAGTTCAGTTATTTCTAAACATAACATTTCCTATGCTGAACTTGAAATTATATCAGCATTGCATAAATAAATTATTTCTTTAAAATACTAAATAATATACTTTTCTTTTAATTAATTCATATAAATTAAAGAAATAAAGTTATATAGTGGGTCATGACCCTTAAAAAAGCGAAAACTTTTGAAAATATCTGTCTAAATACAATACCCTAAACCGTGCTACTACATCTCAGAAACGAACCGTACCGTTCCGTGCAGAAAGCGTACCGTACCGTGAACAAAGCGTACCGTTCCGTCCACAAAGCGAACCGTTCCGTTCACAAAACGTACATGTACCGTACCGTCCACAAAGCGTACCGTTCCGTGCAAGAAACGAACCGTACCGTTCTTTGGTTAATTATGCAAACCACGCCCCCAATGATTTTTGAATCGTGTAATGACCAAATAAGTCATTTTGGTTTATTTCTCGCTACGGCGCCTGTGAAAGGAGGACGGAGGTTGTGTCTGCCTGTTCGAAACACCATTATCAAGTATCATGCGTCTGGGCCTTCAAGTGTAAATGTAAGGAAACTACTCGAAGCAAACTACAACTTTAAAACAACTAGACAGAGTGTGAGACGATTCCTTATTTGCTATAAATTAGATCAACTTGTTTTGTTTGTGGTCAAAGGTACAGTACAGGCCACGAGTTTTTCCCGCAAAACACGTACGGGGCACAGTGGACCTCGAACAATGTCGGCGTCTTTGAAGTCTTTCATTTTCTTTAAATTAGCAAATTAAATCAATTTCCGTTTGAAATATCAGTTGTATTTAAATGTTCGTAATTTAACTATACAGGTATTAAAACTAATATTATAAGATGCCCCAAAATTCAATATAATCGTGTTCCTGCCCAGGGAAAAAACCCCTTTTTAAATGTGTACATGCACATTCATGTTTCATAATCCTATAATTATATATTTGACATAAAATAGGTTCAATAGACTATAATACCACTAAGATAGAGCACGCTTTCATGAATTAATTAATTCCCTGGTTGTCTCTACTTTTGATTTTTATTTTGCTCATTCAAATTATTAAATCTTATCGGATACAAGATCGTTTTTGTCGTAAGTATGCATTCATATGTAGTACAATAAATTAAATTAGATACTACATATAATTCTTTATTCAATAACTTTAAGCCATACGGCTCATCATAGATAGCTGCATGCCAGATTTTTTTTTCATTTTTTTTAGAACCATTAAAAATATCTCTGCTACATCTGGTATATTGATATTGAATATTGGTAAAACATTGTAATAAGTAAAAATACATTTGTTTATATAAGACCATTTCAAAATAAATTTCTTCTTAAATTGTTGCAAATATTTAGGTGCTAAATTACAAATAAGGTTGTTTAATGAACAAATCAAAAATGATAATCTTTTGAAAACAAATTACACCATTTGATTTTTTTTTTTCGAAATATATTGTATCACAGTATCACTGGATTTTAGATGTATGGAATTGAACATATTTTATTGTAATATATATATATATATATATATATATATATATATATATATATATATATATATATATATATATATATATATATATATATATATATATATATATATATATATATATATATATATATATATATATTTATATATTTACAATGGAATCATGTATGGAAAATGAAATTGAAATTAAAAATTATTTTCAAATGCAGCAACTGAGATAATGTAGATATTAAACAATCAAGACATTCCAAAATATCAGGCCATCAGATGAGCCTTCAATGGTCATTTCAAAATATCAGCTATAGGTCATTACCTTTTCTTGACTAATAAAATTCTTAATAATAAAAAGTGTACGTAATACTAGTATAGAATCACCATATGTAATCAATAATTCCCTCAATAAATTGTAATATTTAAGTTGATAATATGCATTTTTATCACTATGTCTATATTTACACGTAAATCAGGTCAATCAGGGCATTCAGAAATCAGGACATTATACCCCCTACAAACTTCAAAAGTGATTTCGGGCAATATATAAAACACATTTTCACCCAAACTTAATTAAACTAACTTCATATATCACTCTTAAAAGATATTTTATCAAATATTAATATTTAAATAATCTAAAATTGTGTTTATTAGAAGTTTTTATACTATCAGGTTATCAGGTCAATATACCCGCAAATCAGGACATTATACCCGCAAATCAGGACATTATACCCCTGTCAAATTTCTAAGTCAAATAAAACATATAAAAATATTTTGATTCTGGATTTTCTTCATGGTTCTTAAAGAAAATGATAATATTCATCATTTCCAATAAAAATAATATTGTGAATGTGCATGAAAACTCTTTATTTCAGCATATATATGAAATCAGGTCAATCAGGGCATTATACTATCAGGGCATTATACCTTCCCGTCAAAGTCAAAAAGCGGTAAATCTAGTACTCTGTTATAAATGTTAAAACCAAAAACGGACACCGATGTTTTCGTAGAATCGCTATTAAAACAACAAAATGAAAGATATATTTTTCAACAAACAAGTGGAAAAACCTCATTTACATTCCAGAAAATTTGTACGCGCAAAAACTCACATATTTTCTCTTTTTTTAAATTTAAAATTATGCTAATTAATTATCGATACATAGCGATGCGCGGAGACATGAGGTTTCGTAGATCATAATATTGTGATATTATTTGGGAAGATATTTTTTCTTTTAAAAAGATGGAATTAGTATTTCAGTGAAATTGGTGGTGTTAAAAAAATATGAACAGTGTAATTTTTTTAAATCCATAACACCAAAATGCATGACTTTTAAATTCAGGTTCCTTAGGAATTTCAATCATAAAAAAATGTTAAAATTATGGAGACAAACCATGGTACACGTGTCAAAGAGTTCTAAACACGGAAAAAAAAAGAAAATATGTGGCTGTTTTTGTGGATGCATACAAATTATATGGTACGTAACTGAGGTTTTCCTTTTATTTAAAAAAAATTAAACTTCATTATGCTGTTTGTAATCGCGATTCTTCGAAAACATCTGTGTCCGTTTTTGGTTTTAACATCTATAACTGAGTACTAGATTTACCGCTTTTTGGCAGGTAAAACATCTGGTTCAGTAATAAATACACAAATTGGTTTAAGTTTTTACGTACTGATGAATTCATTAAGACCTAGAAAATGTGCCTGAAAAGTATGAATAGTTTCTGTGAACTTTGAAAAGAGAAATCGACAAAAAATCAAAATCCGGGACCGTCGGGAGTCGGGAGTCGGGCGTCGGGAGTCGGGAAGACTAGATACATGTATACCGCTTGCCACTGTCATCATCGGGCTCGAGGTCTTGTCCCGGGCTCGACCTGATAGATTTTGAAATCAGGCGGTTCACATCTAAACAGTGTTGCATCCGAGTTGCATCATGATCACGTTGAATGGATGATAAATCTTATGTGTAGTAATCCAAAGGATATATTTTAAATTTTTAAGTGTGTGACTCCTAGCTCCAGTGGTACGTATATCTTCTTCGTTTTCCCTTGGAAAAACAATGACATCAGTGGACGGTTTCAAATTGAATTTACTGAAACTGTGTGAAAAATGCATTTCAATATTTATGGAATCATTTATTGCCTCGATACATGGTCTTGATGATAATAAAACGTGTCAGACTTTTATCATCTCTGTACGTTCATGAACCAAGCAAAAACCTTGATTTACCGGTATTGATTTTTAATTGTGATTCGAATTTGCATATGATCAGTTGAGACTTTAATTCATAAAACAGTTTTACAGGATAGTAGTTTACCGGGGAGGTTTGTTTACTTCTAAATACTTTGAATAAATATATCATTAAATGATGCCAGGAGAATATGTTTTCGTGATCACAGGTGCTTGAGGACAGGACCCCCCTCCCCCTTCGAAATAGACCCCTGGGCTTTTTCGATTTTTTTCTCATAAATAATCTTTCATTGACATATTTGTGATAAGATCTATACCAACAAATCGAAGAATTACCTAAAACAAATGTTCTATAAAATCTACCCTACATTGTATATAAAAATCAACAAGGTTGCCAACTCCGTAAAAAGCTTATCGAACGGAAGTGATGAGGAGAGGACTAATTTCCCATATTCCCCATATAACCAAACATGTGTGTAAGATATCAACATTAGATATATTCTTGTTTTTTGAACGAATTCTTCATAAAGATATTATTTTCAAATGTTTTGTAGATTTTACACGAAATATTTACGGAAAAGAAGGTATTTTAATAAAATATATTTTAAAAAGGCATAACTCTCAAAACCGATACATGCCAATCAGGTATTTAAAAATAATTAGAAATATTTCATTTACATCAGCAGTTTAGAACTCTATTCTTCCAATATATTTGAAAGACATTTTTTAAAATGTAAATCAACCAAATTTCTTCAAATGTTTATTTCAAAACAGTGTTTCAGACTTTCTGCAGAACTGTGTATTTCGGTAAAAAGTCGTCTCCTCGTCACTTCCGTTCATTAAGCAGAAACGCTGGCTGTAGCCTGACATCCTTTTGAAAAACTGACCATAACGACTGTTAAAGTGCCTTAACCTTCATGAGAGTTGGTGGTTAATGAAAAAAATATTCAATTTACAATATGAGTTGTTGATTTTAGGGCTTTGTTTAGATTTAGGAGACGATTCAACCAAAATTCTCGGCAGTGCCTCTCGGTTTGCAGACGAAGTTGGCAACCTTGTTAATTTATATATAGAGAGTGGGGTAGAAATTTTTATAAAATGTTTATTTAAGCAAAGAACTATATGCGGTATTAACCAACATTTGCCCCCCAAAATCAAACTTTGATGGAGTAATATTTAATTAAATCCTTAAACAGGGGAGTATATCCTGACTTCAAAGCACTGAATAATTTCATAAGTAATGACGTCATATGTACGTAATGACGTCACAAATATGACGTAAATTTCAGTTTTTTATGAATTTTGCAGAAAAATGTACATATTTCGTCGATATTTTAAATAAAAGTCACCGAGCGCATGTGTGTTCAGGATTAAAATTTTGATATAATGTGTAGAATGATAATATCAATGAAATATGTCAATATTGTTCCTGAACACACATGCGCTCTATAAATTCTAAAGCTTAAATTGTTGAAATTTTGTCTATTTTGTCCTCTTTCTGAAATAAGGATATAAAATCGGACTAGTTTGTGACGTCATAAAAACAGAAATTGTGAATACACTGCTCTGGAACTATAATATTTTCTGTTAACTTATATTTCTCGTACAATTTATTGAATTCAGCACATTTCAGGAAGTTTTCAAAATTTGACTTTTGTGGGGGCAAACGTATGCAATATACCGCATATAGTTCTTTTCTAAATGGATAGGATATATTATATCACAAATGTGTCATTCATATATAATTTATGTGAAAAAAGTCTAACAGGCCCGGGGGTCTATATTGCGGGGGGGGGGGGGGGGGTCCTGTCCTCAAGCACCTGTGTTCGTGATGAATATATTTTCAAATCGCTGGTTGTTGCATGGTTATCTAAATAACGTTTAAATAAGCCAATGAAAACCTTGCGTTAATTTGTTTAATATAAAATCAATTTAGTCATTTGGAAGCAACTTGGAAGTCATTTGGAAATTTCTAGAAATTTCTAGAAGAAATAATATGAGTTTAAGTCATTCGGAAACAACATGGAAGTCATTTGGAACCATTTGGAAAGTTGTTCCAATACTCCGAATGGTGATTCGGAAATTCCAAATGAAGAATTCCAAGTGATTTACTTGGAAATTCCAAATGCAACTTGGAACTTCTGCACACGGGACATGTATGTACGGTGGCTGGTATATACGGTGGCTGGTATAGGACATGTTATGAGATTTTTTTTTATTAATTCGTGGCCACGATATTTTGTTGTGCTCTATAATGTCATTTTTAGCTTCTTCATTTGTATGTTATTTTTATATAAAAGAGTTATGGGTGTTGAATAATATGCCTGAATTATCATAAATTATTGAATTTGATTTTTATCGGTTAATTGCATGAAGAGCTGATGAACGAATAATTGTGGTGACCATTAATTCAACCGGTAAATAGTTTCAAAATTGATCTCACTGGTTCATCGCATTTCCCCAATATAATACATGTACCTATATTGAAGAGCACACCCTTTCATTTGTATTAAACAGTTGAATTTTATGCGAAAACAATCTTGATGACAATACATGTATCTGAGTATTGCTTTTATTTTTAAGATTTCACGTTCCCGATAATAGAGTCTTACTCTGCCACTGATTATTACAAATAAACATTGATCGAGTGATTGACTAAGAAAGGTTTTACAATAACATGCTATATATTTGAAACATCTAGCATAAAATGTGTGAAGTACATTGATAAATGCACTAGACGTAAGCTTATAGGTACATGTAAATAACATATCTTCTCAACTTTTGTTTGCGGTTCCGTTCGCGCGTGTATGCACACATTGGCGTCTAAATTACAAACTCTATATGTCAATACATAAGAGAACGAATTTTATTTCATTCCCACGAATTTTTATTTCGTGGCCACGAATTAATAAATAAAATTCTCATACCATGTCCTATACCAGCCACCGTATGTATGCGATAGGAACGCATATTGCAAAATTTGGTTTATTATATAAAGTATAAAGTCTCAAGAATGTTAAATCGTGCTCAAAGCAAAACAAAACAAAGAAATCATGTCTAGGAAAAAAAAACCGTGCACACTGCAGTATAGTGTAATCTGTACTTGCAAAATTAATATAAATATATGTATAAATCATTCTTTTTTATTCACAATTAAACAGATCAACATCATCAAAGAACTTTGATTTGTTTTTGATGATGTTGATTTGTAAATTGTGAATAAAAAATGAATGATTTGCCCATAAAAAAGAATGATATCAAACACTATTATAAGGAGCCACCACTTCTACATTCACGATAATAAACCTAGCTATTGATAGTGATGGGGAATCGGAAAAAAATCAGAATCGATTATCGGTAATAATCGGCTGGGCATAATAGATTATTAATCGATTATAATCGAAATTTTGAACTTTAATGAAATTAATATAGAAAAGTTAAAACTTATTCAGATTTCTGTCAGACTTTTACAAAAAAACATTTACTTACATAAAATATTCAAAAATAATAACTGAAATTTCTTTTTTTAAAAGTGGAAAATAATATTTTGTTTACTTTAAAACAATAAAGGACTATTGAAACAGAATGGGAATTTATTATAATTTTTTTTTTTACAAAGTCCATGCAGTGGGTATTTTACTGATATTAGTCCCACCTTTCATTTAATACATGTATCTATTTCTTAAAATTAGTTTTAATTAGTTAAAGTTGCAAGTTTTGAAAGTAATTATTCAGAAGTTAGACTTGCATTTATGATTATAATTACGTTTAAAGATTGACTAGACTAATTATGTTTTCCTTTCTATAGTAAAACATTGCAATATTACCGTTACCGTCCCAGCAGGCAAAATTAGTTGGATTGACGTTGCAATGACGTCACTTTCTGACGTCGGATTTACGTTGGATTATAGTTGAAAATGAAAGTTTTTTAGACGTCTTATTCTGACGTCTACACAACGTCAGATTTCAACGTCACACAGACGTCTTGTTTTCGACGTCTAACCAACGTCAGTTTTTCAACATTAAGAAATGAAAAGGTGATCATTAAAACAAGAAGGAAACTACTGTTTTTAAGTTGCCTACTTTCTTTAATCACATTCACAATTTCTTTTTTTTTTGCACACACATTAAAATGCAAATTTCAAAGTTTTCATGATTGGAAAGTTCACTCCAGATCACATACACATTACAATTAAATTCAAAATTCAAAGTTTTCATGATTGATTGTAGAGTTCACTCCAGATCACATACACATTAAAATCAAATGCAAATTTCAAAGATTTCATGATTGGAGAGTTCATTCCTGGTCTTTTTTACGGCCACCTCCCCCTCTCCTGTCTGGTGCATATTTTAAACACCGGGCTACAGCCTCAGTAGCTTCATGTTCTGTTGACTGGAACTGTTGAACTGCACTTGCTGCAAAAACAACAACAAAAAGAATACAAAATTTTCATTTACAAAATCCATTTCATGTACCATTTATTTTAAAATAAGAAATTCAGTTAACATTCAATGAATCTGACAAAAGATTAGCATACCTATTACGGCTTGGAAAACTGATGTTGTTCCGAACGCCATTTTCCCTCTGTTTCCCTTTATATTCATTAATGACATCACATCATTTGTCATAATCCTGCAAAAGTAATTTGAAAGTAATAGGTCATACACTTTTTGTGAAAAAGTTCATAATGAAAAAACAGATCAAAGGGCAGCTTAGTGAATAAGAATTTAAGAAAAATGACAGTAACAGTGAAGGGCACATAGCATTATCTCTTAAATTAAGATACTGACTAACTCAACTTTGTAGGAGTACAAAGTTGTGTCAGTCACTGATTTTTTAAAACATAAAACATGAAGAATGTACAAATGTGAGGACATGATCAAAATACATGTTCAAGTACCTTTGTAAAATCATTTTTACTCCATCTCTGAGATTTCAACCTCCAATTGATGAAAGCTTCTGAATCTGTCATTCAAAAGACAATCATTATCCATGATATTCAGAACCCGTGGAAATTTTGTGGTCATGCATTTTTATCATATACAAATTGCATTACATATTCTAGTGCTAACTGAACTGGCCTGTGAAAGAGAATCCTAACTTTCCATTTTAAAACAGGTGCCTTATCCCCTACAGGTACAATGCATCATAAACATACTTTTTTTCCACAGAATCACAATTTTTATTTAATCCATGGGTAGAAAATTATGCAGATTTCTTGCTATAACATGTCTCGAATGCACTTTAAGTAAGCTGTGTTAAATTTTCATGGAAAAGTTTTGATGCCATACATAGTGGAAATTAATCCCACGTGGAAAAAGTTATGTCTACCAGTGTATCTATGAGAATACATTGCTACACATATTTTCATGATATGCCTCTCCACCATAAAACAAATTAGTTTTTTTTTTTGGAGAACAAAACACTGGGAAGGCTGAGTTTAAGAAAGAAAAACAAGATTACATGTTCAAAACTATGGTTGAAAGACATAAGCATAAATAAAATGAAAATTCTCACCATTTGCTGTCTTTTTGCTGGTTCTTTTAGTGAATCGTCAATATCTACAAACTCCTCTATTGATGTTGCTTTTGTTAAGTCGTACGCTGTGGAGGTTTCAGCTCTTCTTTCTTTCTTTATTTCCGATATTTCTTGTCTGATGTCACTCAGCAAATACAGCACACGTTTCTGAAATTCTAAAATAAATTTTGAAATTAAAAGATGTAGAAGATTTTTTGTATCTCTAACAATTATGCATCACTTACCATTTTTAAAACAAAATTTAAAATCAAGTTAATTGGATTTCTTTGCAGCTACAGAAATAATAAAGTATTACATTATGCAATACACTAAGGACTTTAAGAAGATGTGTGTGTGTGTGTTAGTGTGCTTGTACAAGATTTTCTCTTCAAAGTTACTCACTAGCTTCTGTCATAGGGAATTTTTCTTTGTTACTTGTGGCTTGGGAAGTTTCTCCTGTTTTTCTGCTGTGATTTTTGGGTGTTGAGTGCTTTGGTTTTGGTAACAAAGAGGGCAAATCTAATGACCTTGAATGTGACCTTCCTCTTGTCTCCTTTGATGAGGATTTATGCGTACCTTTGTTTTTCTTCCTGCATGTCAAGTCCAGATGTTTTCTAGATGAATCATCTAGAACTGAAGATGACCTTGACC
>NW_026927273.1:0-30097 GCF_032062105.1 Saccostrea cuccullata | reverse complement strand
CTTTTTAGGGTTATTAGGTGTGTAGTGTAGGTGTGCGGAACGAAGGTCATTTTGCGCGCATACGCCTGCACGTGCGGGCGCGTGATATGAGTGAAATGACTAATATATTTAAGATAGCCATAACTTTAACATTTTTCGATGAAATGCTTTGAAACTCATTATGTAAGGATATATTAATAGTGTACATAATGTGACACTGTCAAATTAGCACGAACTCACGCGCATGCACGTGCTCTTCGCTCTGATTGGCTAAAACAAAAATCTCAGTATCTTCTCTGTTTTTTGACGAAATGCTTTGAAATTTAAAACATAGTCATGAATTAGGATATCCTACAATATGATATAGAAAAAATTTCATGAAATCACGCGCATGCACATGTGCTGCAATCTGATTGGCTGACACTTTAAATGACTATTTCGCCTTTGTTTTTTGTCGAAATGCTTTGAAATTTGAAACATAGTCATACATTAGGATGCCCTGCAATATGGTATACAAAAAACTTCAAGAAATAACGCGCATGCACGTGTGCTGCAATCTGATTGGCTGAAACTTTAAATGGCTATATCTCCTTAGTTTTTTGACGAAATGCTTTGAAATTTTAAACATAGTCATGCAGTAGGATGTCCTACAATATGATTTAGAGAAAATATCATGAAATCACGCTGATGCACGTGTGCTGCAATCTGATTGGCTGAAACTTGAAATGGATATAACTCCCTTGGTTTTCAAACAAACAGGGTGGGATTTAGAACATAGATAGATATACGGGCCTCCTACAAGAAGGTTTGGTCCTCATGCACGTGCACGCACGTGCGTGCATTTGGAACGGGTGAACTTAAAAATGTACTTGAATAAGTGATTTTTAATACTTTTGGATTAAATGCTTTAATATATAGTATATTTAAATATATAGAAAGTGTAGACAAGATGATATGATCATTACGCACGTTCATTCACATGCGCACGCGTACAATGTTAAAATTTGAATATTATTGGTATCCTTCTTGGAAAACGTCGTTAAAGAAAAAATACACAGATATTGTCTTACTTAATAAGGCTTACAGGGAATATGGCAGGAGAAGGGAGTTGGGGTACGTTTGGGGAACATCTGTAACGGTTCCCGTTACAATTAGCACTAGTTATTATTATTTTTCTTCTTCCTGGGAAAATTTTGTGCACGAGTGATCTTGTAAACTACACATCCGACTAAGGTAAAATGTTTTTAGGGTCAGTAGACATGCTATGTAGATTTGCCGAACGAAGGTCATTTTGCGCGCACGTGCTTGCAAGAGCGCGCACGTGCAATACGTAAAATGACCAATATAATGGATATTGCTGTAACTTTTCTTTCTTTTGATGAATTTTTTTGAAACTCATAATGTAAGGATACATTAGTAGTATAGACATGATAGCATGGTCAAAATAGCAAGATCTCACGCGCATGCACGTGCACTTCGCTCTGATTGGCTGAAACTAAAGTCTCAATATCTTTCTTGTTTCTTGTCATAATCTTTTGAAATTTTTAACATAGTCCTACATTATGAAGATCTACAGCATGATATATAAAAATTTTCATGAAAGCATGCGCATGCGCGCGTGCTGCAATCTGATTGGTTGAAACTTTAAATGGCCATATCTCCTTTGATTTTTGACGAAATGCTTTGGAATTTAAAACATAGTCATGCATTGGGATATCGTAAAATATGGTATAGAAAAAAATTCATGAAATCACATGCATGCACGTGTGCTGCAATCTGATTGGCTGAAACTTTATATGGCTATATCTCCTTTGATTTTTGACGAAATGTTTGGAATTTTAAAATATAGTCATTCATTTAGATATCCTTCAATACGATAAAGATAAAAATTTATGAAATCACGCGCATGCATGTGTGCTGCAATCTGATTGGCTGAAACTTTAAATGGCTATAACTCCCTTGTTTTTCAACCAAACAGGATGGCATTTAGAACATAGATAAATATAAGGGACTCCTACAAGAAGTTGTAGTCATTATGCACGTGCGTGCACGTGAAATGAGTAAAATTAAAAATACACTCGAATTAGTGTATTTTGTAATACTTTTGGATTAAATGCTTTGATATTAAGTATATTAAAATTTTAGATAGTGTAGACAAGATAATATGGTCGTTACGCACATGAGCACGCGTGCAATGCCTATTTTTTAGATATATTTTGTATTTTTCTGGGAAGACCTTGATTAAGTCTAAATTCCATAAAGTATTTCTTATTTGATAGAGATTACAGGGAATATGGCACCAAAAGGGAGTTGGGGAGTGTTTGGGGAACATCTGTAACGGTCCCCGTTACAATTAGCACTAGTTATTATGTTCCCCAAACGAAGTTGGGGAACATATTGTTTTTACTCTGTTTCTTATTATTATTATTAGGGTCTTCCGTCTCCAACGGAAGACCCTTCTATTATTCTATTGTTTCTTTTTCACTTTTATTATTATTATTATTATTCTTTTTTTTTCTTTACAATTTTTGTGGAGAAGATTTCTCGGAGATGGCTCGACCGATTTTCTTGAAAATTTCGGAGAAGATGTATCTTTATCTAAACCTTATACGTTTTTTTTTCATTTTTTTGAAATTCACTTCCGGTCGGAAGTTATCGCCCTTTGATCGAAATTTTGATGACCTCCATGTCTGTGATGGAACTCAATAACGACTCAAGCTAGAAAGCTGATTTTTTCAGGGATGATAGAGGACATGTTGCCATATTGCAACATGGTCAGGAAATTTTCTGGAAGTGCCTAGTATGGAAGCTCGGTAGGGGTCAAAATTTAGGACACGAATCTTTACTGATTTTTTGAGACATTTTGCATCATATCTTTTAAAGTATCATTATTTTGTTAAAACATACTGAACAGAATTTGTGCAGAATAACAATATCTTCAGTATGATATCAAGAAAAAAATGCTGACTCATCACATTAAGGGTCAAAGGGGGCCAAAAGTCTTTTTTCGATAACTCTTAAACAGTCAATATTTTGTTAGACATTACAGAAGCAAAAATATTAATCTCAACAATCTACAACTGCATATTATAATTTTAATGTCGTATGTTACGTAATTAGGGGCCATAAGGGGCCAAAATGCTAAATCTTTGCCGCTTTATATCTCAAAAGTGGGAAATATTTTGATAAGTAATATTGAACAAAAGATGTTCAAAATTATGTTCTGAACAATATGCAACCTTTCAATTTTCGCTATTCGTCCCCTTTAAGGAGTTGAAGGGTTGACCCCTAAATAATTCTTTTGCAAATAACTCGAAAACGAAAGAGAATCTCTGAATAGTTGTTGAACAAAAAGTGTTCAAAATCCTGAGAGCTTTAAGATGAGATCAAGAAAAAGGGGCTGGGCACTTAAATTTAGGGCCGAGAGGGGCCAAAAGTCTTTCATCGATAACTCTTTAGCAGTCAATATTTTGTTATACATTAATGAAGCAAAACTGTGTATCTCAATAATCTACAAATATATATTATAATTTGAATGTCGTATGGTGCATAATAAGGGGCCATAAAGGGCCAGAATGCTAAATCTTTGACGCCTTATATCTCAAAGGTGGGAAATATTTTGATAAGTAATGTTGAACAAAAGATGTTCAAAATAACGTTCTGAACAATATGCAACCTTTCAATTTTCGCTATACGTCCCTTTTAAGGAGTTGAAGGGTTGGCCCCTAAATAATTCTTTTGCAAATAACTCGAAAACGAAAGAGAATATCTGAATAGTTGTTGAACAAAAAGTGTTCAAAATCCTGAGAGCTTTAAGATGAGATCAAGAAAAAGGGGCTGGGCACTTAAATTAAGGGCCGAGAGGGGCCAAAAGTCTTTCATCGATAACTCTTTAGCAGTCAATATTTTGTTAAACATTACTGAAGCAAAAGTGTTTATCTCAATTATCTACAACTATATATTATGATTTGAATGTCGTATGGTGCATAATAAGGGGCCATAAGGGGCCAGAATGCTAAATCTTTGACGCTTTATATTTCAAAAGAGGGAAATATTTTGATAAGTAATATTGAACAAAAAATGTTTAAAATAATGTTCTGAACAATATGCAACCTTTCATTTTTCGCTACACGTCCCCTTTAAGGAGTTGAAGGGTTGGCCCCTAAATATTTCTTTTGCAAACAACTCGAAAACGAGAGAATCTCTGAATAGTTGTTGAACAAAAAGTGTTCAAAATCCTGAGAGCTTTAAGATGATATGAAGAAAAAGGACTGATCCCTGATATTAGGGGCCGTGAGGGGCCAAAAGTCAAATTTTTAAGTCTTAATGTCAATGTCTGTTTACAGACTATAGAGGCAAAATTTTTTTCTTCACAATCTTTATCATTATTTTAGAATGAAATTCTCAATCCAAATCTTTTCTCATCTTATCAAGAATCGGACGGAAGACCTACTCGTTGTTTTTAGCACTCAATATTTTGTTATATATTACAGAAGAAAATATCTCAACAATCTACAACTATATATTATGATTTTAATGTCGTATGGTACATCATTAAGGACATCAAGGGTTCAGAAGACTCAATCTTCGACGCTTTTGATCTAGAAAATCAGAAATATTTTAATAATTCAAATTGAATAGAAGATGTTTAAAATAATGTTCTTAACAATATGCATCCTTTCATTTTTTTGCTAAACGCTCCGATTAACGCAGCACAGTTAAGGTTACAGTAAGGAGGCGGGGCCTAATTTGTACGGGAAATGTTTACTATGACGTCACGCATAATATGAGGTCTTCAAAATACCACAAAATGAAATTATTTGCTATTTCAAACACCTCGATAGCTGTATACTACATACAAACTTACTATTACATGCAGTTTTGTCGTTTGTTAAATCCCGCACAACAGTATATAAATGATGCATCGATCGCAATGCACTTCTCAATGTGACGTCATTTCGCAAAAATGACGCAGCTTGTACATAGTGAAAGGCTGATCAAGTCACATTTTGTACAATTAAAAATGTCTTTTGTTCTCAAATAAAATTTTATTTGCAATTAAATAAAAAGCCGTTAACTTGGATGCGATGCCTATTTTAGTATTTTATTTATAAACTGTACGTACATTTTCCAGACAAGCGATACTAACGTGTGTTTGTATGCAGATTCATTGAAAAAGTAATGGTAGGGCCCTAATAAATCGATTTATTGCAAGGGCATACCCTCAATGTATCTTGTCAAGATTTTAAACATAAACCCAAGAAGCATTAAGATATTTGAAAAGTGCTGAGAACCTCTTGAAATCTTGCAAATAAATTAATTATAGCTATATTTAATGTAGTTGACCAGCAAAATATTCAACCTGTCGTACAACAAATTAAATTTTACCAATTAAAAATGGGAATCTATATAGGTTCGCAGCACTTTTCACAAACTGCATATGGTGTTGAAAAGGATTTAAAATTAAACTAAGATTTTAAACTTGGTTATGCCCTTGCAATATTGAAATTTATAGATGACCTCTAAACTGCAAGTTTAATTGCTAAAGTCATGTGACGTCAACATGACACGACAAGTCTAAATAAAAAATCTAAATGTCAACAACATGTAGATTTAAACCACATTACATTTTTTATATATCAGCGAAGTCCTAAAAAGAATAGCCCATCCTAATAAAGTATATCTTTTTTATCTTAAAAAATCGTCGATATTTCCATTTGTAACCTTAACTGTGCTGCGAAGGAGTTGAAGGCTTAGCCCTTAAATATACTTTTTGCGAATATCTCTGTAACGAAAAGATTATCTGAATAGTTGTTGAATAAAAATTGTTTAAAATCTTGAGAGCTGTGAGATAAAATTAAGAAAAAAGAGCTTGACACTAAAAAAAGGGGCTGAAAGGGGCCAAAAATCTTGAATCGATAACTCTTGAACAGTCATTATTTGTTATACATTGCAGAAGCAAAATTGTTTATCTCAAAATTCTACAAATATATTTTATGATATTCATGTCGTATGTTAAATCTTCATCCCTTTGTATATCGGAAATGTTTTGATAAGCAGTACTGAACAAAACTGAGATCGGATACCAGAGATTCAAAATAAATAAAAATAATATGTGGTTTAAACTTCAAACTCACAATCATATAGCTCTGATAGTCGAGATATTGGTGTTCAAGATTCCATATTTTTACCAAAATTCTATTTACTGAACCTTGATTGCTCTATTGAATTAGGATCTATTTTTTGCATTAGTTTATTGGTAGATATTTACATTTGCAAGTGTTTTCCTTTATATGATACTACTGAAAGCAATGCATATCTATACATGTATAACTGTGTAAATTCTGGTACAGGGTCAAGAGGTCATAGATGTGCATTTGGATAAACGCTCGACGTTACTTCTCAGTGAACTCATAAGGGGTCGACGTGCGTCCAGTGGCTGAAATACATGCTGTTGGGTTGGAAATAATGCATTTCACATGTTAAAGTTACTATCAGGCAAATTTAAAGAATGAATAAGTCACAAATGTAAATACAGTGAAAACTGACTAATCGGACACCTGAATAATCCGACACACTCTGAATTTCAACGTTATATTTCTCTCCCATTTTAGTATTTTCATTAATTTTAACACTATGCAATCCGAGATCTTGTCTATTCCGACACAACATTTGTCTCCCAGTTCATGTCGGATTAGAAAGGTTTCACTATATAAGTACATGTAATAAGGTATCATTTTAAAACATCTATCAGGCTACAAATACGGGTTGGTACGAGATCAAATTCGAGTCCAAAGGGCTTATGGAAGTTAATCTTGTGACCAACCCGCATTTAAATTCCGATAGATTTTTTTTAAATGATACATTATTTCTTAAATAGATATTGGCTAGGTTCATAACTTTACTCCGGATTTTTGCACCTCTTCCGTTAGCCGGACATAGTCCGTTGCCCCCTGCTCACCACGGGGAGGTGGAAGTAGGGTTTGAGCAGGATATTAATTTCCTATATAACTAATCTCTCTATATCTAGATTTTACATGCATTTAATAACAGCAATTAAGAATTAAGAACATTTCAACTACTTCTAATACCTGTCTGAGGGAAAACAAATTTTAATTTCAAAGGTATCTCTTCTTAATTGAAAATATACATCACTGAGCACAACGCAGACATATACCTCCAAAATTATTTACTAACATTCATTCACACCAAATTTATATATAAACTAAATGTCTCAGCTATCTATAACTTTGAATGGTTTTTACAATCTATATTGAAAGTGAAGTCAGTAAACTTTAGTACATCTGACCAAATTTTACGTTTTGTTAACTAAACCTCACCATATATACATGTACATGTACTGTTCCACACAATGAAAGGAACAACTGCCAACGCTTATAAATGATTCAAAACACACTACTACTACTAATACCTATCTGAAAGAAAGCAAATTTTGATTTCATAGGTATCTCGTCTTAATTGAAAATATACATCACTGAGCACAACGCAGACTTATACCTCCAAAATTATTTACTAACATTCATGCACACCAAATTTATATATAAACTAAATGTCTCAGCTATCTATAACTTTGAATGGTTTTTACAATCTATATTGAAAGTGAAGTCAGTAAACTTTAGTACATCTGACCAAATTTTACGTTTTGTTAACTAAACCTCACCATATATACATGTACATGTACTGTTCCACACAATGATAGGAACAACTGCCAACGCTTATAAATGATTCAAAACACACTACTACTACTAATACCTATCTGAAAGAAAACAAATTTTGATTTCATAGGTATCTCGTCTTAATTGAAAATATACACCACTGTGCACAATGCATACATATACCTCTAAAATTATTACTAACAGACTTTCATTCACAACAAATTTATATTTATAAACTAAATGTCTCAGCCATTCATAAATGAGAATGATTTTTACAGTCTATATTGAAAGTAAAGTCAGTAAACTTTAAAACATCTGACCAAATTTTACGCCTTTCAAACTAAACCTCACCATATATACATGTACTGTTCCACACAACGAAAGGAACAACTGCCAACGCTTATAAATGCTTAAAAACACACTACAGCTAATAATACCTATCTGAGAGAAAACAAATTTTGATTTCAAAGGTATCTCTTCTTAATTGAATAAATACATTACTGTGCACAACGTTTATATATATACCTTCAAAATTATTTACTAACAGACTTTCATTTACACCGAAGTTATAAAAAAAAACTAAATGTCTCAGCTATTCATAACTGAGAATGATTTTTACAATCTATATTGAAAGTGAAGTCAGTAAAATTTAGTACATCTGATCAAATTCTACGTTTTTCAAACTAAACCTCACCATATCTACATCTACTGTTCCACGCAACAACTGCCAACACTTATAAATGATTCAAAACACAATTTCACTCAATCAGCAAATTCAGAGGAAAAATCAAAATATCCCATTGATAAGCGTTTGCCACTTTTAGATTTAAATTAAACGAGTTTTTTCTTTGTTAAGTCATATGTATATGTCCTGAACAACTCGGTTTTCATAATATTCAGCCATTTATTTATGTCTCTGGTTAAATAATTTTAATGCACGTCATTGAGCAGTAGAAAGAAATTAAGATTTCTAGAAACTTTAAATAATTTCAGTACTTCAAAAGGGTACACAAAGTCCAATTTTTCAATTATGAACACCAAATTTGTAATTGCCAGGGCTACTCGTTAGCTTGTGATAAGACAGAACACCAAAATTTATGACATAATAAGTAAGCTTATATTACACAACTTTACTATTATCATGACTACCTAATTCCTATGTAACCTGACTCAAAGCTTGTCCATATCCATCAATAAACTACATAAATAAATACCGGTACATATCCCTGCAATTTCAAGGGAAAAAAGAAAAAAAAATATATACAAGATCTGCTAACTGCATATTGTCATAAATCAAATCCACCTCCTTTGAAAAAATGTCAGAGTACAATACTTAAATGTTTACTCCTTACTTGATCTCTAAGTGAATGCTATTTTTTTTTTGTGCTCTCTCACTTACAAGATCGAACTGTTGCACTAGTGTTTCCTTTATTTTTAGTGATTTCATGATTATTTTCAAATAGATAATGCTACATGTATAATCATCATCAGTGCTGAAATTTTGGTGCAATCTTGTATATTCCTGATAAAGGTATTATGTTTACTTTTATTTAAGGATCTCTTTTAATTGCACAGGTGTATATTTACATGTTCTCGAAAACTAAAACTAGTTTTAGTAATACTAGAGCTGTGCAATAGCAACGCATTAGTTAATGGTTTAAAGGCATTCGAAATATGCAGATGAAAATTCATTCAGAAAGGAAGACAGTCAAGGAAAGTAATAATCTTCTGACACTGAGGGGAACAAGAAGACTGCTTGAATTCAAATCATGTCCATTATTTTTCTAGGAATTTAACAAATACAGCATCATGATAACTGTAGTATGTTGGTAATCGTTTGAGTTCAATCTGTATTGAATTGGATATGTAAACATGATCCAATATGGTCCCTCCTTCGGTAGTACTGAAAGTTACAACTTGGCAGAAGTCTTGCTCCTTCATAAATCTTTGAACTGGTCCATCAGATTTTGCGTCTTCATTAAAGTCCCCCATGAGAATACAATCTGGATAAACTGTCCTTGTGAAGTCAAGTACTCTCTGCAGGCTGTGAAGGAAAGTTGTCATGTTTGCCTTGCATGGACGATACACAACCACAATCACAATTTCTTCCTTTGGTAATTTTAGAGCCATAGCTTCAATATTCATCTCTGGAAGTGGAAGAGGTTCAAAAGGACCACTGTTATCTCTCAAATATAATCCAACACCTCCACCTTTTGAATGGCGCAATTCGTGTGTTAAAATAGTATTGTCATCATATGCCTCTTGTCTAGAAAGGTGATGAAACTGAAATCCATTCAACATAAAATGTTCTGTGTTCACCCCACACCTTAACCATGTTTCTGTCAGGCAGATGATATCAACATTTTTGAACCTCTCATCATTTTTCAAATCTCCGAAATGTCTCCTTAAGCTCTGGATGTTGTGAAGAACTACTTTGATCCCGCTGGACTTCAAGGCCTGTCCAAGGTTGTCAAAAATGAATTTCGGCATTTCAGTTAAAGCTGCCTTTACTTCTGGATCAGCATAAATTTTTTTCTTTAATTTTGCTGGATCCTCTGTTTCAATAAATAAGCCGCCTTCTGATGTTACTCTTGACAATGCAACATAAGCTTGTCCAGGAGCAAATGTTCTGTCCAAATTCACAACAATTCTGTCTGTGGTCATTCCTTGCACCTTATGAGCAGTACATGCCCATGACAGCCGAAGAGGAAATTGATGTCTAACCACAGAAGCTGTTTTCTCCTTTATTTCTTCTTGGATTCTTTCAATTAACACCATGTTTCCATCTTTTGTTTTTTGTCCTAACCAGGGCTCGAGCTGTGATTCGCCATTGTCGCCAATTGCGAATTTTTTTCAAAAGTGGCGAAAAGAAATTCATAAGTGGCGAAAATTAATTTTTTAGATGTACCATGTACAAAATTTGTGTAGTCCTGGTTAGCTCCTTTGTTTATTCAATATACACAGATAAGTCCCTTTGTTTACTTAATGCAGCAGAGGTGTGAAAACTGAAACCTACATACAGGAAATCACGTCTCGCTTGAACGAACAATGCTGACTAGGTAACTAGCCTGGAGCAATAAAGGGTTACTTGCTTGAAATAATATAATTTGGATTAAACAAGGGGGGATAAAGTGTTATTCGAAGACGAAGTTGTAAAGAAAAGATTTTTATCAAAAAAATCTGGATCTATGTAGATCGTTTTTTGTTAAACCGAAAGTAGGGAAAGATGACGAAAATTGTAAAGAATGGCTTCAAATTTTGCCTAATGTAAATTTTAAAAAGTGTACATTTATATACCATTAACTGACAAAGAGTGAAAAAGAATTTGGTTTGGAAACAGAATTATCTTTAGTTAGTAAATTACACTGAGTTATTTACAATAACCTGAGCTTGCATATTAAACCCTGCATTGAGTCTCCAAGTTGTTAAGTTTCAAACCTAATTTTCATTACTTTTTAATTTACTTCTTTTCACAATTAATTAATGAAATGATGAAAATTTCCATTTTAAAAAAATGTCATATTTTTACTAGGTCTGTAGCCCCCCCACCCCCTCCTTCCCAGGCGAAAAAAATATAAACAAGAGGACATTTTCTGTCAAGAGTTGGCTGATATCAATACAATATCAAATTAATTGTGTAATTCCAACATTATTATTTTTTTTCTTTTTTTAAATGGATACTACCATAAGCTTTAAACATTACAATTTTAAAACAATATCTGTGTCAGATAAACATAATAAAAAAATTGAATAACAAAAAGTGCATTGCATTGTCGAGAAATCAGATGTAAGTATGCCTTTTCTTAAAGCTTGTGTCGCGAAAAGTGGCGAAAAATATTTTCGGTCCAGTGGGAGCCCTGGTCCTAACTTTCTTCCAACTTCCTTGTTATCAAAAACTACCCCTACAGCTCTAAGACATGTTGCACTGTTTTCTTTGTATTGGAATTGGGAAACATAACCCATTACTCCATTCACAAGTCCGTCTTCCACATTGCAATTTCTTGTGAGCATGACTCTTGCATTGATGGACAATAGTAAGGAGTTCGGAAGGCCATCACTTGTTGATTTTAGGAAGGGTTTGTCTCTCTTAATCAGTTTTCCAGATGTTTTGTCCTTCTTATGATCTTCAGCATCAATTTCTAATAAATCTTCACACGTCTTTCTTAGCATTGTCAAATTGAATGTGTTTACTTCTTCGTTCGTGCAAAACACATGAAGAACATCCTCTGGTCCTTCTCTGAGACACCGTTCTAACATCAGATTTTGCTCCTCTGTTAATGGCTCATTTGTCTGTCTTACACGAAGGGAGTTTAGCACCTCGGCAAATGACGTATCTTCCTTTTGCCTCATTATCTGGTTTAATTCGATCACTTTAAAAAAGTCGAACCAGTAATCCACAGGATAAGTCAAATTCTCTTTATAGAGTCTCTCATTTTTCCGCTGCTTAACAGGAGGAAGCTGATAGAAATCCCCCACTGCGATTACACAAACACCTCCAAATGGATCTTTGCATTTTTTAATTTGCACTAGCCGCTCATGTACATAATACAGAAGCTTTTTGTATACCATTGATATTTCGTCAATGATAAGAATCTGTATGTCACCTATCTTTACTCTCATTTCACTAAGGCTTTGTTCTCCTAATGGCTCATATGGCAGAGGCAGATATTTTGTTAGTGAAAATAAATGATGAAGCGTGTTTCCGCCAATGTTGAAGGCTGCTGTTCCCGTGAATGCCGATAGGAGTACAGTGACCTTTTCTGGTTCACACGTCATTCTAGAAAGCAAATGTGACGCTTCATAATGAATTGCTTTTATGAGATGACTTTTACCAGTGCCTGCACCACCAGTCACAAATAAGTGCAGAGGTTCACTTTTCTTGCCATTTATCTTTGCTAAACACCACTCTCGAAGCAAATAAAATATCTCACTCTGTTTTTCATTCAAATTTTGGAGAACTGTTGACATTTCCTCTCTTGAAGTAACATTTTGGTGAACATGATACAGCACATCTGCATTATTCATCTCAGTCTCCATATCTGGAATAGCTTCCCTATCATTCTCTTGTTGCACTGTCTTCTCTTTCCTCTGTGCTATACCTTCTCTTCTTAGTACTTCTGTTTCTGGACATATGCGTGACCACGCATCCTCTGGTTCACCATCCATTTCATATGCTTCTTGGGCAATGTCCAATGACTGTTCATTTTGTGCATAATGGGAACGATTCAAATCTACAATTGATTTCACCGATTGCAATCGTCTTGTCCCTTTAATTTTCACATGACCAGTTTCATAGAAATCCTCATATAATTCGAATCCTGGAGGCTTCAATTGTTTCTCTGTTCGGTAAGGGAGAAAAAGTTGCAATATAGATCGATGATATTTTTCCGACATATTTTCAACATTGAATCTCGGATACCTTACAACAGCATGCTGTGTTCGTGTTCTGCGTTGCACATATCCCTTACCATTCTGCAATTCAAACACATTCTCGTTTTCTTTTTTTGGAACTTGAGATTTAGCAAGTACTCTGAATTCGGAGCAGAAGTTTGCGAGACACATGTTATGGAACATTGGCTTATCTGGACGGTTCTCATAACGCTCAATTATGTTTGTCATCCAGATATCATTTTCATCATCATCCTCGTCACTGATTATTTCTTCATCACTTGATTTCTTTTTGATCAAAGACAGTGGTTTGCTTAAGCGTAATGGATTGTCACCAACGGGAATAAAAACAACTTTTCTCGAACACTCTTTCATTTTTAGATTGCACACCCTATAAACAGCTTCCTGAGCACTGACCTCCCTGTGATGTAAGTATGCAGATCCAATTTTTTTCATTGTCTGTCGAGCATTGAGATTTCCCTCTTCTGCCTCTATTTTTGTTTGTTTCAGTAACATGCCCATCTCCCTTTCTGATTTTGATATGTAGGAAACGATGTATACAATACAACTGAATGGATCCAAAACAAACTGAATGTCCATGTTAGCATCCCAACATTTCAAGAGACACTGGTTATATTGGTTCGTCCATACCTCATTTGGGTTACGTTGGAGAACAACTGACCTCCTTGCTGTTATCATGTTATAAGCTTCTTCGTATAGTTCCTGAGTTAGTGAAAGGTCATCAAATACTTCTTTTGTCGTTTTTCCTTCGCCATCATTTTGTATTTTATCCCATACACTTAGCAAAATTTCCTTTGCATATGCTTTGTTTACTTTCTCCTCTCGAGTCTCTGCTTCAGACTTATCTTTGTTCTCTTCTTCTGAAGAAATTGTTATAAATGTCCTTTGGGATGGAGGCCTTGGGAAATTGAACCTACAATCAGTGCCTTTCTTCTTGCAAGATTTTGAATGATTCTTGCTATGCTGTTGTACATCCAGGACACTTTTTCTCAGCTCTGCGTCATCAATTTCCGAGGGTATGCCACATGTTACATATTTGTCAATGAAGTTACAGACAACTTCCTCTCCATCAGAGTCAATGTTAGGAGCATTTGACACCCAGTATAAACAATGCATATGTGGTGATCCTCTCTGCTGAAACTCGACTCTTTGGAAAAAGTCTACCACTTTTCCGATTGGTTCACAAGGTGAAAGAATGACCTCTTTATGAAATACCTGAAATCTATGTTCGAACATTCGAGCAACTGTGACAGGATTGCATCTTAGAACTTCATTCTTTTCTGACCATTCCATTTCATCAGGATTTCTGTCATCACTCTGCTGCCTTAATATAGCCCTAACTGCATCATTCCATCTATATTCTGCAGCACTAAACGAACAAAACCAGGTTGGGATTCCTAACTGCCGCAACATTGCAAAGAGATCTTTCTGAGCAGTTGCCCAATATGCGGGTGTTCCTCTTATCGGTTGCATGAACCTTATTGCCTCATCATTCCTCAACAAACTACAGAGCGTAGTAGGATCTTGAAGCATATTTGCTGTCACTGGTTTCCCGCTAGAACATTTTGACAAAGATTTTCTGAGTGAAATCCGAGTTTTTTCAATCACTTGGTTGAGTTCGGACATGTACTGGCTAAAGAAAATGTAATTTGTGTCCTTTGCAAACCTATTATCCGCATTCATTAACCTATTGTTAAAATACCTAGATAGTGTTAATTTTTGTGATCTTTCTTCATTCCAAGAAAATCTTCCGCTTGGGAAATGACAAGGAAACGCTTTTGCTTCATTTCCAGGCTCTTGTAGCATTCGCACAGGATTCTTCCCTTCACCAGGTGCAATGTTGTAAACATCATCGAAATAATGGTCCAAAACTTCTTGTGCAACATCTACGGGTTGTAAACAAGTGTCAAATGCAATCATTTGATCATCGTTTTCATTACTCTCTTCATTTTCTTCTTCACAATCAGTCATTTGCCCAGGAATTTCCATGTCATCTTTCTGAATGGATTCAATTATGACATTTTTGTACCACTGATTGTTCTCTTTCAAGAATGTCAAGGCTGACATTACATGGTTTGTATTAACAAACTGGTATTCAAAATAACCTTTGTACGCCAGCTTCCTTTTTAATTTCACTCGCAACAACAAGTTATCATCCCCTTGTTTTGGTAAACTGGTAGTTTTTCTCATGTCTGAGGGCACACAAATAACAGGTCCGTGTACATTTCTTTGTCCACCATGTGGAAGAGCCATGATTTTCATGAACGGTATGTGAAGTGCAATGAGATGTTGTTCTAAGCTGTTTAAGTTTGCCAACTCAGGTGGAATGTCCTCTAAAGTCATATTGTTTGCAGCAGCCTCTGATGGTGCTTTGCCACTTAATATTTTCCTATGGCAAGTGTAACAAATCCATGATGATGATTTAGTGCATGTTTCCGGACATGATTCAGAACACTCATGGAAATACTTGCCTAGCAAACAAATATGTGAGATAGTTCTTGCTGCTTCACTTTTTTCATACATTTGATGTTCACAAACTTGTACTTGATTTCTGAACAACAGCCTATGACAACAAGTACATGCATAATCTGGTCCTTTCGATGCATTTTCTTTAAATGATCTCAAAACTTCTTCTGCCTGTTTCATTTTGTTTTTTTTAATTTTCCTATTCTGTTGTACTCTACTCTTTTTTCTCTCTTGAACATCAGGGGATGACTTGTAGCTAGTCTTGCTACGATTCTTCGTGAGTAATTGAACTTCAGCATTAAATTGATATCTTCTTCCAGCTTGTTCTTTCTTTTCAGCTCTAAAAGCTTCATTCCTTCGATACCTACAGACATTGGCAGCCTTGTTCTTTTTTCGGTAGAATTCATCTGCCTTGTATTTATCCAATATTGTTCGTTTTAAATTGGCCTTATGCACAAGATCAGTCCTGTACTTTTCAGTACTTGCTTTCTTAACATTTTTCTGGTGTTCCAAGTCAGTCCTGTACTTTTCAGTACTTGCTTTCTTAACATATTTCTGATGTTCCAAGTCAGTCCTGTACTTTTCAGAACTTGTCTTCTTGACCTTTTCCTGATGTTTCAAGTCTGTCTTGTACTTTTTTACACTTGCTCCCTTCACATTATTCTGATGCTTCAGATCTGTTCTGTATTTTTCTTTACTTCTTCTTTTGGCACATTCTCTGTGCTTCAAGTCCAACTTATATTTTCCAACACTTTGTATCTTCTTTTGCTCTTTATAATTCAAATCTGTTTGATACTTTTCTTTACCCCTTTTCAAAACCTTTCCTCTGTGTTCAGCATTTAAGGCATATTTTAACTGGTAAGCAATATTTCTATGATAACGATGCCTGTTGCTCAATTGTGCTTTCAACTTATACTCTGCATTTGTATACATTTTCTTTTTATGCTTCAACATTTTTTCCCTGAACTCCTCATTTTCCTGATATTTTTTCTTTAGGGCAGCCTTGCGATTTTCATTCGAGTCCACGATCACTTTTAATTCTGGAGCCTTGCGCCTATTTCTCATATGCATTTGCTTTTCTTTTCGAAGGATATATTCTCTTCCACCAGGATTATTCATGAGGAAACAGTCAATTTTTGCCAACCTTGATGTCACTTGCAAAACAACATCATAATGATTCTGTTCTCTGTGATATAAATAAATTGCTTCTCCCTGATCTCCTGATTCAGCACACAGATCATGCCCACTGAACTGAAGCCACCTCATATCTGAGTAAGTGTATATGTCTACATTCAACATATGTGCTGTAGCAAGAATCTCCAATTCCGTTGCCCATATACCTTCCTGTGTCATTTTACTTGAGAGCAAGTATGATTGCAAAGATCCCTCTGATCGCATGAATTGTCGAAATTCTGTTTCATTTTTCAGCAAGTGTTTACAAACAGCTTCACGAATTTGTTTGTGATGGATTTCAGAGTTTGTCAAGCTAAATGATATAGCCCTGAAAAAGCAATTCCCATCTCTTTCAATATCTTTACAGCTTCTAGGCACACCCATATCTCTTACAGATACTGAACTGTTGTGACGTCCTAAAACGACATATGAAAACCCCATTTTCTTGCACAAATCCTTCTGATTCTGAACAGATAAAGGAATAAAATCATGCTGCTTGCTTTCCTCGTCCACAAAAATCAATTCATCTGTATGTAACATCTCTGGTTGTTCTGTTGATAATGCATCCTGATTTAAACCTATTTCTTTTCCTAAATCTCTCTCAGCTTCTTCTTGGTCATACACTTCAGCCACAGCAAAATTCTTCAAGGAACATAATACCCCTGTTAGTTCACATTCAACAGTTCTTGAAAATCCCATTGAAATTGCTAATGACCTTAAGTGCAAATAAACATCATGAACATTCTCTAATAAAATTCTTGTACTCTTTCCATGCATACTAAGATATCCACGAGAACATCTTGAATGGGAATCAAATATGAAAAACCCATCAGTTGTCTTCCCAACTACCAAAGTATTTCCTCCAAAACATACAAAACATCCGACTGTTTCATGAAGTGTCATTTGCAGAGCTTCAAAAAGGGGACAAGCATTAAAATCTTCATAACATGGTTCCTCCTCTGATAAGCTGATTAAACTTGGTACTGATACCTTCACTGTGAATTCAAATGTTTTACTGAAGCATTCAAAATACTGCGGCAACTCTTCAACTAACAAATATCTACTTGTAACTGAAGAACTGTTCTGTAGATATGTGTATAGTTCATCCCCATTCACTAAAACTTTGTTGACATCAGCTGTTTGCCAGATTTCTGCACTTTTCAGAACATGATAAGCTATAGCTGATAGACAATTTGCCACACATTGAGTCCCTGCATTGTCACCAAACATAGGATCAGCTTGATGGAAAGAGCCCTGGACAGATACAGGATATGATTTTCTTGCTTCTAAATTTGTATTCTCCTCACCAGGGCAATCCTGCATACTACTACTTTCTTTCTGATCACTTTGTACCTTCAAATCTCTTATATTCTGACCCTTTTTCCTGTGAAAAATTCTTTCGTTTGTTGATTTCATATCTTTCTTTCCATCATTTTTCAACTCATTTTCTATAATCTCTGTATCATCTCTGAAACCCAACATACTTTCTACAGACTCCAACATATCTCTTTCTCTGTTTATACTTTCTATAATATCAGGTTTTTCGTTCAAGTTTCTGTTTGATATTCGTATAGTTTCCAGTTTAGAATTCGTTAAAGTGCCCTCATCTTTTGATATTCTACTGGTCTCCTCCATCCTGGAGGTATCCAGCTGCGCCTGTCCTGCTGGATCAGACATATGCACTATGTCCGATCCAGGTGCTCTCGGTGGAGCACAAACCCACGGTGGGGAGTCAGTGGACGGTGCCTTGCCCTCGTCATGGACAAACAGACGACTTCCCCGAGGAGATGGCAACCTCGGGGCAGGTGAATGCATTTTCACTCGAGGTGAGGCCTGCACCCTGGCCAGGGGTTTTTCCTCTTTAGGTGGAAACCCCATCGAACCAAGCCCCGGAAAATTACCGGGAGGAGCTGAATCAGCTCCATCCACTGTCCCGCAAGGAACAGCAGACTGTTGTGACGTCAAAGCTGTGACCTCATCTGGCAGAATTCCTGCAGTCCTTTGCCTTTTTTCTCTTTTTCTCATCTTGTCTTGAATCATTCTCTGTCTTGCAGACATTTTCCTTTTCTTTGCCATCTGAAAAAAACATTATTGATACACTAGAGATTACTACAACTACCCTGAAGACAAGAGGCCCATGGGCCACATTGCTCACCAGAAAAGTTTTGACCATTTCGTTCTTTGCAAGATTTCCCCTTTGAATACTGTACAGCAGGAAATTAACTCGCTGAGTTAATATTCGCTATATTCGCGGAAAAATTCCGCGAATTCAACATACAGTGAATAATTTTTTAAAAGATTTATGAGGATAAATTGAAATTTTATTATTTTCTGTGATTAGTTGTATACTGTCTTTATAATTATGAAAGTGTATGGATCAATAACAAACACGTATGCATCATATGTTGTTGGTGTTTTTAAGGAGGCTGGGGGGTCAACAAATTAATCACAAATTAACCATCAGATTTAACTTAATTGTTTTAGCTAAGGTAACATAAGCTGTCTACTATAATTTCACAAAGAAAAAATTCATACATTTTAGTTTTAAAATTTGATCATTTTCTATATCTTCATACGGAGCTCTCCTTTTAAAGGAGATAAAAATAGTCTGAAAATGGCTGCCACACCCCAGCCTCGTTAAAGCTTAGTACCGTAATTGATAAATTTATTTTTAAAGCTATCGATTAATTTTGCCATCTAGTAGACGTGCGATGTAATTATTTAACAAAACATGTTTGTTTGTTTAAAATTACCCGTGCTTTTCACTCTGTCATTACCTTTAATCAAGGCACTTACGTAGTAAATAGGGCAACGACAATCAATTAATTTCAATTATATGACTAAAAGTTTCAACAGTTTGACTATGGTATAATTTTTTTTCTGATTTGGACACAGAAATAAAAAAATCTGAATGCGTAACATTATTTTCACTTCAAATCAGGTGCAGTCCAGTGTTATGCTATTATTCAATTGGGATCAACATTGACACAATATATAGACTTAACTTCCTGTCTGATATGCGCGATAAACATGCAAGACTTTCGTAAGATAGAGACGGGGAATATCAGTTCACACAATAATCACCTAAAGAACAAGAAATCTGTGAGCCAATGCTCACTAGTAATACCCCTGCTCTGATGTGAATAAACACTATCATGTAAATATATATATCAAAAGTTCAATTGAAAAATAAATTGAATCTCACTTTATAACATGTTTCAACAAAGAGTCAAACATCTGCGATGAGCAGTTGCTGAGAAAACTGAGACAAAAATGTGTTATGTATGAAACGAACAGACGCACAGACAAACAGGAAGTTGACATCGGATTTCAACAACAATGTATCCCAATGTATGGCAAGACTCAGACAAGATTGTATTAAAATTTCAAGCTACTGCCGTGAGAACTTGCTGAGAAAAACTCCGAAGAAAATTTGTTATGTATGAAATGAACAAACGCACAGACAAACAGGAAGTTGACATCCGATTTCAACAAAAATGAACCCAACGTATGGCATGACTCAGAGAAAATTGTATTAAAATTTCAAGCTTCTGCGATGAGAACTTGCTGAGAAAACTGCGACTAAAATTTGTTACAGACAGACACACGGATGGACAGACAGACAGACACACAAGGGCAAAACAGTATACCCCCTCTCCTTTGGAGCGGGGGTATAAAAATGCTTGCAAGTACTGTTTAGGAAAAGTATTTTCCTTTGCGCGAATTCAAACGACTGTGATTTCCTTAAATTTGAACAAATCGTGATCTTTTCCGACAGCAATTTTAACCTGCTATACAGTACACATTGTGACACCACCCTACCTCTTTGATCATAATTTACACAATTTGAAATCTACACTACAATAAGATGCTCTGATTCCTCAACGTAAAATTTGATTCCCCATTGTGGCCTCGCCCTACCCCCTGGGGTCATGATTTTAATAATTTAGAATCTACACAACCCAACGATGATTCCATGTAAGCTTCAGCTTTTCTGGCCCAGTGGTTCTTGAGAAAAAATTCTCAAAGATTTTTATATATTTCTATGTAAAACTTTCATTCCCCATTGTAGCCCCGCCCTACCCCCGGGGTCATGACTTCAACAATTTAGAATCTACACTACCCCAGGATGCTTCCACATAAGTATCAGCATTTTTGGCTCCGTGCTTCTTGTGTAGATTGTTTTCAAAGATTTTTTCTATATATATATATTTTAAAACTTTGATTCCCCATTGTGGCCCCACCCTTCCCCCGGGCGGTCATGATTTGAACAATTTAGAATCTACACTACCCCCGGATGCTTCCACATAAGTTTCAGCTTTTCTGGCCAAGTTTTCTTGAGAAGATATTTTAATGACCCCACCCTATTTTTGTCTTCTCTTGATTATCTACCCTTGTGAGGGACTTGGCCCTTCATTTTAACAATTTAAAATTCCCCTTCACCCAAGGATGCTTTGCACTAAGTTTGGTGGTTCTTGAAAAGAAGTCGAAAATGTGAAAAGTTTACAGACCGATGGATATACGGACGGAAAGACTGACGACAGACAAAATGTAATCAGAAAAGCTCACTTCAGCCGTCAGCTCAGGTGAGCTAAAAATGTATCCCACCCTACTGCATGCCTCAGAGAAGATTATGTTAAAATTTCAGCATCTGCTATTAGTATTAACTGAGAAAAATGTGACTAAATTTTTTTACTGACAGACACATGGACGGACGGACAGATAAAACAGTATACTCCCCTCTCTTTCAGAGCGGGGTATAGAACAGTATATAGAAAAACATTCCTATCATTGCAGGATTAGAGATAATTATAAATTGATAACTATAGGACGTGTTTAATTTTTACAATGGTGTAATTAACAGTATTTTGTAACTTTTATTGGTAAACAAAATATATAAATTTCCAACAGTACGGCACAAGTTATAGCATGTATTACTTTAAGTTAAGTTACACTACTGAGAGTGATACTTTGAAAGAATGCGAAAAAACTTATCACAGTTTCACAATAATCACATGCAACATAAACAAGAGGTATCGCTCACCTGAGCATTGTAGCTTGGAAAAAAGCAGAAATCAGTTTATTATTGAAAAGTGGTTCCAATCAAACTTTAAGGGGGAGAAGGTATGATTTGAACAAACTTGAATCTACATTAACTAAGGATGCCTTCTTATTTCTTTAACTACCTGTGGCTTTATTGCCCTTTACATTTGAACTTACATTGTTGCCCCGCCCTACCCCCGGGGGTCATGATTTGAACAAAGTTGAATCTACACCATCTACGAATGCTTCCATATAAATATGACTAATCATGGCTTCGCTATTCTTGAGAAGATTTTTCATGAATTGCCTATAAATTTTTATGTAAAACTTTGATTCACCACTGAAGCCTTGCCCTACCCAGGGGGTCATGATTTGAACAAAGCTGAGTCTACACTTCCTGAGGATGCTTCCTTATATTAAATATGATCATTCATGCCTTTAGTATTCTTGACAAGAAGATTTCTAAAATATTTTCCTAAAAATGTCTATGTAAATCTTTGATCGTTCATTGTGGCCCCGCCCTACCCCTGAGGGTCATGATTTGAATAACTGAATTTACGTTATCTGAGGATGCTACCATATAAGTTTCTTCTATCCTTGTACAGTGGTTCTTGAGAAAAATATTTTTTTTTAAATTCCCTACATATTTCTATGTTAAACTTTGATCGGCCATTTTGGCCCTACCCTACCCCTGGGGATCATGATTTGAACAAATTTGAATCTACACTACCTGAGTGTACTTCCATATAAGTTTCATTTTTCCTGGCACAGTGCTTCTTGTGAAGAAGATTTAAAAAAAAAAACTTTATATTTTTTATGAAAAATTTTGATCAGCCATTGTGGCCCTGCCCTACCCCCCCCCCGGTCCATATTTGAAGAAACTTGAATCTACACTATCTGAGGATACTTCCATATAAGTTTCAAGTTTTCTGGCACAGTGGTTCTTGAGAAGAAGATTTTATAACATACCACCAAATTTTCACTATTTCAGAATTATCTCCCCTTAATCAGGGTGTGGCTCTTCATTTGAACAAACTTGAATCCCCTTCACCTAAGGATACTTTGTGACAAGTTTGGTTCAAATTGGCCCAGTGGTTCTTGAGAAAAAGATGAAAATGTAAAAAGTATAGGACAACGTCAACAATACCAACAACGACAGACATCGGACAAATTTTGATGAGAAAAGCTTACTTGAGCCTTTGCTCAAGCTTTTTACTGTTTTGTATATTGTGTTATTTTTGTTTTCTACAAATAGACCCCTAGAGACCTCCACCTTTTTATCATTTTTTTGATGTCCCTACTTTTTCAGTTGTCTTGAAACAAAAGGGTGCTCATTAATATGTAGCACTAATGCTTACAAGTAAATATTGTGACAACTTATTTATATTCATTTGGAGTTTGATTTTCCCACCTTTTGAATATAGGTGAAGGTCACTGTGTATCAAAAAGCACGTGTTTGAACTAAGTACCTCCAATAGTTCATGAAGTAAATAAACATTTGATAATGTTAATTAGACTTGTATATTTTCCGCACTTTAATGCAAAATATGTCTTAAATATTATGATATTAACCAATGAATCATTCTATCTATATCGAAGCATACATGCTATTTATAGAACGACTTGTGATTGTTGGAAAAACCCACATGTGCCTTAACAAGTGTATTGCTTTTATCGTGTATTCTATATTTTTTTTTATAGAAAGATATGTAACTGATAACATTCAATTGGTACACAATTAATAATTCATGCATAGCGGAAAGCATGGGGGCAACATGTGATGCATGGCGGGAGATCATGAATGCATGGCGGTACCGCCATGCAAAAACGGCCTGGGGAAAACACTGGTAATGGAAAGCTTTGAAATCATGAAAGGGGGGGGGGGCATAAACGTGAACTACAATATTAACCACATCAGTTATACCTACAGAGTACAGAGATGCACCCACCCATCCAATATTGCAATATTATTTGTTGATCATTTTTCATGACACCATGAAATACAGAATTCTTGGCAGTTTCTTGATCTAATCTCAAAATATGTTATTTTATTTATAGGCACTGCAGTGATATCACCATCAAATGCAAATTAAACATTTTACAACTCTAATTTGTTACGATATCAAAGTAACTTCAGGTCAGGAAATTTTTGTATTGATGATTTAATATTGTTTTGTATGATCATCCTATTTAGCTAAAGACAGAAATTGAACAATTCTGTACCTGTGTACATTAACATATTAATTTTCTTTTTATTTTAATAGTAATTCAATTTGAAGTCGAGTACAAAAAAAGATAATTTTCCTACATACCAACCCATTCCTAAAAATCTGGATCGGTACACAGCAAACATGTTTTTAATTTTGGTCTTTGTTCTTGGGGATTTGATTTCATGGATCAAGAATTTACAAGTTCTTATGTATGTAACATTTTGTGGTGGACATGAATTCTTGGGTCTCATCATACCTCAAAAACAAAAAAAAATTAAACCCCACAAAAATTTGCGATTTCACAGAATGCAGCTACTTATAGCTACATAGCTATTGAAACCTACTCAAAGTACCTATTTTTACCTCCTTTTTGCTTTACATAGATTTTGTGGCCAAACACAGGAACAGCACAATATGGTGAGCAGAAAATATAATGCAGACATACTGATGATAAATGCAAAAAAAAAATGATTAAAAAAAATAAGCCAGAAAATGAGTTTCATAAATTTACAATTTTACATACTAATATATGCCAAATTGTTAATCTACAAAATAAACAAGAGGCCCATGGGCCACATCGCTCACCTGAGAAGCTTTGACCATTCTGTTCTTTACCAGATTTCCCCCTTGTTATACATAATGCATCCCCACCCTACCCCACTGATCATAATTTAGACATTTTGAAATCTACACTAACCCATGATCCTTCCATGGGCACATATGTTTCAGCTTTTTTGGCCCAGTGGTTCCTGAGAAGAAGATTTTCAAAGATTTTTCCTATATATTTCTATGTAAAACTTTGATTCCCTATAATGGCACCGCCCTTCCCCCGGGGGTCATGATTCCTATAATTTAGAATTTACACTACCCTAGAATGCTTCTATATATATAAGCTTCACTTTTTCTGGCCCAGTGGTTCTTGAGAAGAAGATTTTCAAAGATTTTTCCTATATATTTCTATATAAAACTTTGATTCCAAATTGTGGCCCCGCCCTTCGCCCGGGGGTCATTATTTGAACAATTTAGAATCTAAATTATACCAGGATGCTTCCACATAAGTTTCAGCTTTTCTGGCCCAGTGGTTCTTGAGAAGAAGATTTTCAACGATTTTTCCAATATATATTTCTATGTAAAACTTTGATTCCCCATTGTGGCCCCGCCCTTCTCCCGGGGGTCATGATGTGAACAATTTAGAATCTACATTATACCAAGATGCTTCCACATAAGTTTCAGCTTTTCTGGCCCAGTGGTTCTTGAGAAGAAGATTTTCAAAGATTTTTCCTATATATTTCTATATAAAACTTTGATTCCCCATTGTGACCCCGCCCTTCTCCCGGGGTTCATGATTTGAACAATTTAGAATCTACATTATACCAGGATGCTTCCACATAAGTTTCAGCTTTTCTGGCCCAGTGGTTCTTGAGAAGAAGATTTTCAAAGATTTTTCCTATATATTTCTATGTAAAACTTTGATTCCCCATTGTGGCCCCGCCCTTCCCCCGGGGGTCATGATGTGAACAATTTAGAATCTACATTATACCAAGATGCTTCCACATAAGTTTCAGCTTTTCTGGCCCAGTGGTTCTTGAGAAGAAGATTTTCAAAGATTTTTCCTATATATTTCTATGTAAAACTTTGATTCCCCATTGTGGCCCCGCCCTTCCCCCAGGGGTCATGATTTGAACAATTTAGAATCTACATTATACCAGGATGCTTCCACATAAGTTTCAGCTTTTCTGGCCCAGTGGTTCTTGAGAAGAAGATTTTCAAAGATTTTTCCTATATATTTCTATGTAAAACTTTGATACCCCATTGTGGCCCCGCCCTTCCCCCGGGGGTCATTATTTGAACAATTTAGTATCTACACTACCCCAGGGTGCTTCCACATAAGTTTCAGCTTTTCTGGCCCAGTGGTTCTTGAGAAGAAGATTTTCAAAGATTTTTCCTATATATTTCTATGTAAAACTTTGATTCCACATTGTGGCCCCGCCCTTCCCCCGGGGGTCATGATTTGAACAATTTAGAATCTACACTACCCCAGGATGCTTCCACATAAGTTTCAGCTTTACTGGCCCAGTGGTTCTTGAGAAGATTTTTTAATGACCCAACCCTATTTTTGTCTTTTCTTGATTACCTCCCCTTGCGAGGGGATATGTCCCTTCATTTTAACAATTTAAATTCTCCTTTACCCAAGGATGCTTTGTACCAAGTTTGGTCAAAATTGGCCCAGTGGTTCTTGAGAAGAAGTCGAAAATGTGAAAAGTTTACAGACGGACAGACAGACAGACGGACAGACGGACAGACGGACGGACGGACGGACGACGGACAAAATGTGATCAGAAAAGCTCACTTGAGCCTTCGGCTCAGGTGAGCTAAAAATAGCCAAAATTTTGTCGCATTGATCATGAGTATGACTGTATCTAGAAATTTGCTGTTCAATGTATTGCACCATTCCTACATATAATGATTTGACCACAAAACATAATTAAAACAAAAAGTAAGATAAAAATAGCTTTTTCATGTAGGTTTAAATACTAAGGTACATGTAGCTATTCATAGTTACATAGGTAAAAAAAAAGTATGAGGGCTGGACCTGATGAATTGATGAAAAAAGTCATACAAATTTGGCTACAATGGACCCCACATTATCATTTTTCCCCCTAAAAATCGTTTCTATTGTGATATGTGTAAAATGCAATTATGACTCGCTTGTGGCTTGTACCCCTCTATCAGTAAGTTTAGTTATTCATAACACTGACTTTTATATGCAGGGATTTATAATTAATAAAAACAACAACAAAATAAGTGTTGATTTAAGATTTGGTTTTTAATTGTAACTATAAAATGATATGCCGGCCTGTCATCGTCTTTGCAAGAACTATTTCTCCAGCCGTTGTACTTCGCACACAGCCTGGGCATCACCCGTTGCCTTCGTCGTCGTTTCATCAAAATGGCGCGCATAACTTGTATTTACAGATTGTATACCACACTATTACTTTAAAATTAACAAGCATTTTGAAATACTTACGATGACAGACAGCTCTTAGAACACGCTCTGCCTTGCTTTTCAAATATGTCGCTTGGTTCTTTGTCGCAGGATTCAAGTTATTCAACGTTTGCTTCTTGTTTTGTGACTGCACAAAAACTGCGTAATTTATCGATCTGCCTAAAGTAAGGAAAGTGGTAAATGTAGTCTCCCTGACGCTTTACTCATGACGGTCCCGGATTTTGGATCTTTTGCAATATTTTTATCGGCGCACAGAATTTCATCAAACTTTTTAGGCACATTTTCTAGATTTAAATAAATTTATTAATGTATTAAAACTTTAGAAATATGCGCATTATTTACTGAATCAGCAGTATCATTTGCCAAAATTCGGAGGACTAGATTTACCGCTTACCTGATAAACAAATCGGTTCTCGACAAATCGTACGGTATATACTTCGAATTTTTATGAAATAAATGGAAACAGTTATTGATATGATGAATGTGATATCGAGACGTGTTGTAGAAATGCTTTTCAGAAAATGTAATATATCAAAAAAGAAACATAAGAAAATACCAATAACATTTTAAGGACAAGAAAAAAAAGTTCAGGAAAGGCAATTCAACTAGATAACGATCGAACAGTATTCAGAATCAAAAATCCATATGATTACTTATGTACATGTAAATAGTAAAGATGAAAAGGGCTGATTAATACCGTATAATTAAAAAATTCAGAGAATAAAATAAGACTAAATAAAAATTTGACAAAATCAAGGGGGAATATAAATGTATACTAACGCCTGTTACAGCAGAAAATTTGAACTTTAGAGAGGGGATTCACAGTGCTTCAGATCAAAAGCAAAATGTTATTTTTCAGATTACATTGATTTACATGAATGTCTTTAAAGAAATATTTTTTAATTTAAATCAAATAAAACAAGAAAAAAAATAAATAAAAATAAGCTAGAGTTTTTCCAAGATACCCCACTCATGTGTCACCTGCTTTTGGCTTCCATAGACTGAGATGTTCCTAAATCAGTAGTCACCTTTCTATATGCTACTAGCAAAAAACTAGTTCATTAAAAAAAAAACTTGCATTAAAGTTCATAAATGCACAATCAACATCCACACTTCGTATTAAACTGCGATAAAGTCTGTCATTCAAAGAAATTATTATTCCTAACCCTCAAAAGAATAATTAAGAAAAAAAATATGAATATACATGTAATAAATAACTTATAATTGTACATGTTTTAAGACGTGTTTCAAAGTCTTTACAATATTGAATTGATATTTGAAACATATTATATAAATATTACATGTAGCGCCTCGGTTGACATTGGTTTTCTTGGGGTGAAAATTTTCAATTTTACACTCAACTACATGCAATATTAATTAAATTTACTGAATGTTTTATACAAATTCATATAACAGCGAACCATGCGAGCATAAATTCAGCACAGTCGCTATTTCTTCTGAATATCACCCTTCGTCAAGCAATGTTGACTGTTGCTACGCAGGAATTAAACGTGGCTTCATTATTCAGCGAAAAATAGTCTTTTTCATCAAAATATTTAATTTCACTTTAGAGCCTCACAGGAGGTATAAACTGATAAAAGTTCGCACACAAAAAGAAAATAAAAACAAATCAACAATGAAAATGTCCTCCAAGAGGACCTCCTTGAGTCTGTGAAGGAACTCAAAAATGGCTTAACCAAGGCACCAATCCCGTTGCACCTGGGTATAGACATTTTCCGGAAATAGTATAGAAGCTCGGTAGAAGGTCGAAAATTAGGTAACGACTAGATCAGGAGTTACTTTTAGTGACATATGCTTCATATCTTTTGAAGTACAATGTATGATAATTTTGATAAAACTGATTGTACAATTTCATTGCAGAATGGTACGACCATTAACATGACATAAAGGAAAGGCTAATGGCTCATTATATAAGGGGTTGAGAGAGGCCAAAAGCCTTTATTCGATAACTCTATACATGTAACAGTCTATATGTTGTTATACATTACCAATGCAAAATGTTTACCTTACCAATCTATATAACAGTTTACATTAATTTCAATGCAACACAATTTTTCAAATGCCAGCAATCTCTGAACAGTTGATGAACAAAAACCGTTCAAAATGCTAAGAGCTTTAATGAACAATCCAGAAAAATGGATTAGCCACTCATATTAGGGGCCAAGAGAAGCCAAAAACTTTAAGAGTTTCCATCCCTTATGGAACCAAATTCTACTTCAGGTACATGTACATAATACTCTGTTATTATATTAAAGTATTTTATAGGGGAAAGGATTGACCGCGAGAAAGTTTTGAAAATTTCATTAATCAAGCAGTAGTTAATTGATAAAGATTGAATTGGAGTCTATGTGGAAAAGCGTTATTATTATTATTTTTTTTTTCAAAATAAAAATTCAAATACTTTGAATACTAGTATCAATAAATCCTGCAGTGGAAAGATGCATCGAAACATTAAAAAAAAACGACTGACTATTGAAAACTTTCTTTTTTTACTGTCTACAATTTTTTAAAAATTTTTTTATTAATTAAAAAAGGGAAGTAAACTCTTTCCAAATTGAAGGTAAAAAATAAGGACACATCCAACTATACATACTAATAGTAATAAATGGGAAGTATGTTTAAATAAACTGATTATTCAATGTTTACATATCTGTTATATATTCAATTTCACTGAATTTGATCCTTTTACGGATTTAATACCTTAATCGAAAACCCGAAAGTGGGAAAGATTTTGATATTGGTTTGATTGTTTGATTCTGAACAAAAGATGTTCAAAATTATGTTCTAAACAACATGCAACATTATCATTATTTTTGAATGAAAATCTCAATCAAAATCTCATCTCATCTCAACAAGAATCGGACGGAAGACCCACTCGTTGCTCGCAACGAGATCGTATCTAGTTATTATTATTATTCTTTTTTTTTCTTTACAATTTTTGTGGAGAAGATTTCTCGGAGATGGCTCGACCGATTTTCTTGAAAATTTCGGAGAAGATGTATCTTTATCTAAACCTCATACGTTTTTTTCATTTTTTTGAAATTCACTTCCGGTCGGAAGTTATCGCCCTTTGATCGAAATTTTGATGACCTCCGTGTCTGTGATAGAACTCA
>NW_026927272.1:0-29917 GCF_032062105.1 Saccostrea cuccullata | reverse complement strand
AAACCATTCTGACATAAGGAAATATGAAATGTAAAAAACTACTTCGACTCTCACGTAGTAGTGAAATTGATTGGAGGAGTTACCTCCTGTTACTTGTTTATATTTTAATAGATAATCAATGTAAATATTGTAATTAATTGGTCAATTGACTAAAGAATTATACAAGTATTATTGATAAATGATGTTCTGTTAGAAAATAATAATAGTGTTGCCAAAAGAAAGACATTCTGTTTTATTTTATCAATATGATATCTGATAACTTATGATCATTGATTAAGTTGAGGTACAAGGGGACAGTACAGCCAACTGGCTTGTGCCTTCACTTTGGTACAGAAACCAATTGGTTTATCGATCAAATAGGATTGTGCAAAGTTGCCGTAGTCAGTGAATAGTTAAACTGTAGCTGTGTGACATTAGCTATAGGTTTGTCATTAGGACAGAGAAGCTCTTGCAAAGTTAAATCATACTGTGTAAGTATATTGTAGCCACTTGGCTAGAGTTATATAGGCAACTTGGTAAGATGTTAAAGGCTAAATCAAGAGGCACCAGGCAGATAGAATGATGTTGACTTATATAGTCAGTTGTACGAGTATAGTGAGGCAATTATCATATGGCACCACGCAGGTACCGGTATTAACTGAAGATATATAATTATACAAAGCACTTAGGTCATTTGATTTAAAGACACCAGGCAGGTGTCATATTATTATCTGTATATATTACATTCAATCATACCCCAGTAAAACTCGGTAATCCGAGCACGGACCTACTGACCGCTCAGATCCGACACGTTACAGTAGTACGTTGCAATTGAGTGTCAATCTTAAAACTTAATTTCCGTTTCACTGCTTTAGTGTAACTGGGCTAGATACGATATGTAATGTGTATAATGTGTTACATATACTTTCTTAACGTCAAAATAAAATAAAGGCGCTAAGAATGTTTTATTTTTAAAATCTAATTGATGCTATCATACCTATCAAATAGATCAGTCCAAAGAAAAGGCGCAAATATTTACCCGTGGCGTTTGGCGCGAAATTATGAATGCTTTTTATAATTCTTAGACAGGTGAACTGTTGCAAAAGTACCGTGGTATACACAAGTATATTTAGAGCAGTACTCCCAATAGCTTAATGGTTAGCGCGTTGGGGATATAAAAGTAAAAAAAAAAGTACATTCACGTTGGCGACATGGTTTCAATCCTCCTTGTTAGCAAAATTTTGAATCTCTTTTCAGCTCGATTTTACGTGGGTTTCTTTTCCTAAAACGGACGGAAGACCTCTCGTTGCTCGCAACGAGATCGTATCTAGTTATTATTATTATTATTATTATGTTCCCCAAACGAAGTTGGGGAACATATTGTTTTTACTCTGTTTCTTATTATTATTCTTTTTTCTTCTTATTTCTTCTCCGGACTTTTTTGTCCGCGAGTGTTCTCAGAAACTGTTCACCCAACTGAGCTAAAACCTTTTTAGGGTTAATAGGTGTGTAGTGTAGGTGTGCGGAACAAAGGTCATTTTGCGCGCATACGCATGCACGTGCGTGCGCGTGATATGAGTGAAATGACTGATATACTTATTATAGCTATAACTTTCACATTTTTTTCTGAAATGATTTGAAACTCATTATATAAAGATATATTAATAGTGTAGATAAGGTGACACTGTCAAATTAGCACGAACTCACGCGCATGCACGTGCGCTTTGCTCTGATTGGCTGAAACAAAAATTTCAATATCTTCTCTGTTTTTTGACGAAATGCTTTGAAATTTAAAACTTAGGCATGCTTTAGAAGATCCTACACTATGGTATATTAGTATTTTCATCAAATCACGCGCATGCACGTGCGCTGCAATCTGATTGGCTTAAACTTTAAATGGCTATAACTCCCTTGTTTTTCTACCAAACAGCATGGGATTTAGAACATAGACAAACATAATGGACTCCTAGAAGAAGGTATGGTCATCATAAACATGCTTGCACGTGCATGAACTTGCGCTTCGCTCTGATTGGCTGAAACAAAAATCTCAAATATCTTTTTTGTTTTTTGACGAAATGCTTTGAAATTTAAAACATAGGCATGCTTTAGGATATCCTACAATGTCATATATATTAATTTTCATCAAATCACGCACATGCACGTGCGCTGCAATCTGATTGGCTGAAACTTTAAATGGCTATAACTCCCTTGGTTTTCAACCAAACAGCATGGGATTCAGAACATAGATAGATATTATAGACTCCTACAACAGGGAATGGTCATCATGCACAGGCATGCACGTGCGTGCACGTGAAATGTGTTAAATTCTAAATACACTAGATTAAAGATATTTTTGGATAAAATGCTGTAATATTTAGTATATTAAAATATATCAATAGTGTAGGCAAGATGATATGGTCATTACGCACATGCATTCAAATGCGCATGCGTGCAATGCTGAAATTGAATACTTCTGGTAAAACTTTGTTAAAGTCTTAAATGTATCGCGTTTGTCTTATTTAATGAAGCTTACAGGGAATAAGGCACCAAAAGGAAGTTGGGGAGCGTTTGGGGAACATCTGTAACGGTTCCCGTTACAATTAGCCCTAGTTATTATTATTTTTCTTCTTCTTCTTCCTGGAACTTTTTTGTCCGGGAATGATCTTGTAAACTGTTCGTCCGATGTAGGTAAAACCTTTTTAGGGCTAGTAGACATGTTATGTAGATTTGCGGAATCAAGGTCATTTTGCGCGCACGTGCTTGCAAGAGCGTGCACGTGCAACACGTGAAATGACCAATATAGTAGATATAGCCACAACTGTTCTATTTTTAGATGAAATGCTTTGAAACTCATAATGTGAGGATATATTAGTAGTATAGACATGACGACATGGTGAAAATAGCAAGATCTCACGCGCATGCACGTGCACTTCGCTCTGATTGGCTGCAACTAAAGTCTCAATATCTTTCTTGTTGTTTGACGAAATCCTTTGAAATTTTGAACATAGCCATGCATCAGGATATCCTACAACATGAAATAAAGCAATTATCATGAAAACACGTGCATGCACGTGCGTTGCAATCTGATTGGCTGAAACTTTAAACAGCTATAACTCCCTTGGTTTTCAACCAAACAGGATGGGATTTGGAACATAGATAGATATAATGGACTTCTACAAGTAGGTATGGTCACCATGCACATGCATACACATGCGTGTACATGTGCTGCAATCTGATTGGCTGAAAGTTTAAACAGCTATAACTCCCTTAGTTTTCACCCAAACGGGGTGGAATGTAGAACATAGATAGATGTAATGGACTTCTACAAGAAGGTATGGTCACCTTGCTCATGTATACACATGCGTGCACGTGAAATGAGTAAAATCAAACATACACTTGAATGAGTGTATTTTTAAAATAATTTTGGATTAAATACTTTAATATTCAGTGTATTAAAAATATAGATTGTGTAGACAAGATGATATGGTCATGACGCAAATGCATTCACATGTGCACGCGTGCAATGCTAAAGTTTAAATGATTTTTGTACACTTCTTTGTAAATGTTGTTAAAATCTCAGATGCATAGAGTTTGTCTTATTTAATGAAGCTTACAGGGAATATGGCACCAAAAGGTAGTTGGGGAGCGTTTGGGGAACATCTGTAACGGTCCCCGTTACAATTAGCACTAGTTATTATTATTATTATTATTATTCTTTTTTCTTCTTATTTCTTCTCCGGTACTTTTTTGTCCGGAAGTGTTCTCAGAAACTGTTCACCAAACTAAGTTAAAACCTTTTTAGGGTTAGTAGGCATGTTGTGTAGATGTGCCGAACGAAGGTCATTTTGCGCGCATTCGCATGCACGTGCGGGCGCGTGCAATGAGTAAAATGACTGATATATTTAATATGGTTGTAACTTCTATATTTTTGATAAAATGTTTTGAAACTCATTATATAAAGATATATAAGTTGTGTAGATAAGATGACATGGTCAAATTTGCATGAACTCACGCGCATGCACGTGCGCTTTGCTCTGATTGGCTGAAACAGAAATCTCAATATCTTTTCTGTTTTTTTACAAAATGCTTTGAAATTTAAAACATAAGCATACTTTAAGATGTCCTACAATATGATATATAATAATTGTCATTAAAATACGCGCATGCACGTGCGCTGCAATCTGATTGGCTTAAACTTTAAATGGCTATAACTCCCTTGTTTTTCAACCAAACAGGATGGGATTAAGAACATAATCAGACATAATGGACTCCTACAAGAAGGTATGGTCATCATGCACGTGCGTGCACGTGCAAATGACAAAAATAGTGTAGACAAGATGATATCGTCATTACGCTCATGCAATCACACGCGCACGCCTGCATTGCTTAAATTTGAAATACTTGGTATACTTTTGGAAAAACGTTGTTTACGTCTTAAATGCATAGATTTTGCCTTCTTTAATGAAACTTACAGGGAATATGGCACGAGAAGGGAGTTGGGGAGCGTTTGGGGAACATCTGTAACGGTCCCCGTTACAATTAGCACTAGTTAAGGTCTTCCATCTTCAGCGGAAGACCTTATTGTTTTTCTTAGGTTTCTTTTCCACTATTTTTATTATTATTGTTTTTTTTTCTTACCGATTTTGTACGCGCGATTTCTCGAGAACGGCTCGATTGATTTTCATGAAACTTTCAGGTCTGATAGAACATCAAAAAATCTAGATATATATTTTTTTATTTTGATGACGTCACTTCCGGTTCGGAGTTTTCTGCGATTTAGTTATTTTTAGAGGGTCATTTTGTCCGGCAGTTTTCTCAAAAAGCACTTAACACAGAAGCTTGAAATTTTCAGTGATGCTAGAGCAACTTTTGGAGAAGTGCACTAAGTATATCACAACTACCGGAAGTAAGAAGCGCCGACGCTCGCTATGGCCCGAAAATAGTCCTATCAAGAATTTCAAAATTTTAAGCACTTTTTCAACGATAACTTTTTACCTAGAAATATTTTGTTAAAACATGTAGAACAAAAAAGGTGTAGAATTTCAAGATCTTTCAAATGACATCTTGGAAAAAGGGCTGGCCCCTTAAATCAGGGGTCTGGAGGGGCCGAAAGTTTTTCCTTTATATCTCAAAAAGTATTGAGAATTTGTGATACGTCAAAGAAGCAAAATTGTTCAAAATGTCAAGCTTAATCTATTGAAGTCGTCAAAATACGTCCCGCGTCGTCACTTCCGGTCAAACCGGAAGTAGTCGGAAAACGCGTATTTTTGCCGTTCTTGACAAGTTTTCTGGTAACATATGTCTCTGGGAGCATTATAATTAATGAAAAATGGCTTATTTTTGCAATAATTAACATGGATTTAGAGGAATCAAACCTTTTTTGGACGTTATTTCTCATTTCTGTTAAAAATGAAAGCCACTTCCGGTCAAACATGACGGAAGACCTACTCGTTGCTTTGCAACGAGCTCGGCTCTAGTTATTATTATTTTTCTTCTTCTTCTTCTTCTTCTTCTTCTTCCTGGAACTTTTTTGTCCGGGAGTGATCTTGTAAACTACACATCCGACTTAGGTAAAACCTTTTTAGGGTCAGTAGACATGTTATGTAGATTTGCGGAACAAAGGTCATTTTGCGCGCACGTGCTTGCAAGAGCGCGCACGTGCAACACGTGAAATGACCGATTTAATTGATATAGGCGTAACTTTTTACCTTTTTGATGAAATGCTTTGAAACTCATAATATAAGGATATATTAGTAGCGTAGACAATATGACATGGTCAAAATAGCAAGATCTCACGCGCATGCACGTGCGCTTCGCTCTGATTGGCTGAAACTAAAGTCTCCATATCTTTCTTGTTTTTTGATGAAATCCTTTGAAATTTTGAACATAGCCATGGAATAGGAAATCCTACAACATGGTATACAGCAATTATCATGAAAACACGTGCATGCACGTGCGCTACAATCTGATTGGCTTAAACTTTAAATAGCTATAACTCCCTTGGTTTTCAACCAAACAGGATGGGATTTGGAACATAGATAGATATAATGGACTTCTACAAGAAGGTATGGTCACTATGCACATGCATACACGTGCGTGTACGTGTGCTGCAATCTGATTGGCTGAAACTTTAAACAGCTAAAACTCCCTTGGTTTTCAACCAAACGGGATGGGATTTAGAACATAGATAGATGTAATGGACCTCTACAAGAAGGTATGGTCACCATGCTCATGTATGCATGTGCGTGCACGTGAAATGAGTAAAATCAAAAATACACTTGAATGAGCGTATTTTTTAATACTTTTGGATTAAATACTTTAATATTGTGTAGACAAGATGATATGGTCATAACGCACATGCATTCACATGCGCACGCGTGCATTGCTCAAATTTGAATGAACTTGATACACTTTTGGGTAAACGTTTTAAAGTCTCAAATGTATAGAGTTTGTCTTATTTAATGAAGATTACAGGGAATATGGCACCAAATGGGCATTGGGGAGCGTTTGGGGAACATCTGTAACGGTCCCCGTTACAATTAGCACTAGTTTTCTGTCTTTTTTGCTTCAAATTACCTCCCTTTGGTATAGCTCTCTAACATAGGAGGAATAAACGGTAGTTTGCTTACATTGTTTTCAATAACAGTTTACAGAAGACTAGAAGAAAATTACAAACTTGGAGCAGTCTGAGCCTCAGTTTTGGCGTTTTCATGAGTCTTAATTACGGTTAGTGACTGAATTTTTTACAATTTACCATTACAACAGTTTCTGAAGAATTTATAACAGAAATTAACCATGCAGGAAAATATGTAACACTTGGCAAGTGTTTTTTTTTTGCACATTTCAATTTAATTCTGATGGATTTATATGTTAGCATTACTTTAGTATTTTATAACTAAAAAGAAAAGATTATGCATGGCCTGAGGAACCAAGAGGAGGGGGTATGCCCCTCCTTCCCCTCCCCGATAATATTGCCGATATTTAACTATATAATATGATAATTAAAATGAAATTAAATTCCCCAATTTAGATTGTTTCTGCGGGCCGAACGTGAAAAAGTTGGTCATGATCAGTTACATAACTGTATCCCAAATTATAAAGTTTAATTTGAATTTAGTTTAATTTTGATTTGTTGTATTCACAGCATGTGTGTAACCAAGTCACTCACCAGCTATAATGATTATAACTTGAGTGATGGTCGGGTAAATAAAAATTCTGTATATAGTAATATATATCTTTATTTACCATTTAAGATAATACCTGCTTTTTACATAAAAAATTATGAATTTATGAAAATCAACACTATTATGAAATATTTGTAAAATGGAATGACTTTTGTTATGGCGTCGTAAAAAAAGAAAAAGGGGCAGGGGGTTAACTCTGTACTTAATATATTTTAGTTTAGGAAAGGGGATTACCTTGGAAGTATTGTGATACAGACAAGTATATAATGTAGTGGACTAGTGGTAACTGAATTGTATATATACCACAGTAAAATAATAAATTTTAAAAAAAAAGGTTTTTGCTGAAGTCATCCAGTGTTTACTTATGAAAGAAAATTCATATTCAGCTAACATTTTCACCGGTACCACTGCACTAATTTAAGTCAACTAGGTTCAAATAATAAGCATCATTAGAATTACAGCACATAAATTTTTGAAAAGAATTTCTATACTCTATAAGTCTATTTTTTCTTGAAAGGGGGGGGGGGGGTGTTATTGGAAAGAAATGAAAACCACAATTTAGAGTTTTGACAAAACCTAGAACCAATTGACCTTTTTATTACAAGTTTATATTTAAAGAATATCTAAAATCAATACCGTCTCAACTTTGTGTTGTATACTTCTGTTTTTAGAATGAAATTCGCCACTTTGAAGCCAAACTCGGAAAGAAGCAGAAACAGAATTGGATGAGCTGATATAGAATTAGACAGGAAAAACGTGTAAATAATACATTTAGTAAAAACGTTAACTTTTTAAAATAAAATGATAAACTAAACCATTGAGATCTCTTGGAATTTAATTGATTCCAATAAACATGCTTTGTATTCATCATCATTGCTCAAGCTCAACTAGAAATGGTTCTTAGTAAGTATCTGAAGGCAAAGCTGTATTATATTATTACATTTTAATTTTATCACTTTTTCAGATTATCATTATGAGAATACATTATTACAGTACAGACCATTGATGCTGGAAGTGAGTGGATAGTGTAATCGGAGACTCAGGGATCCAGAAAATAGATCCATAAATTGTACAATGTATTCATGAAAGTGGATCAAATAAAAATGTTCAATCCAAAAGTAACATTCTTTGTTTGTCTGTTAGCATTTTTTTATTGATGTAAATCTAACAAGCTAATTCAGAGAAATTGTGTCCCCCGCTTAGGGAAAAAGTAAACCATGCGCAGTTCGGGGCGGGATGGGGGTGGGGGGGGGGGGGGTCGGATCCCCCCTAATTGAATTTGTAGAATTTTTAAATGTATACATGTATACTGAAGCAAATAAAATATGTCAATATTGATATAATGATTTGATTATGTGTATAGAAGGTTCATTTTATGTGGATTATTTATCACAACGTAATGATGATTTTATGAGTTTGTACAAGCTAGACCTCATAATTTTTTTTCATTTCACTTGCTGAATACTATCATTTAGTAAAAAAAAGAATTTCGGAAAAGAAAAAAAATGATCGTCCGAGAATCGAGCCCGTGACCTCTCGCATGTGAAGCGGGAGACATACCACTGCGCCACGGAACTGCTGTATAATTTCGACCATTATATGCAAATATGAAGTCACATACATGTATATATTCACGTTTGATATCGTAAAAAAATTACACAAAACATGGTGTCTAATTCAACCTTTATTAAACAGTTCTGGTAGATGTGATAGGAATACAAATTCTGCCGAAAACCTGTTTTATACGCAATAACTCTCCTCATGCCCCTGTGCTAAAAATAGCGACATGTAATACTATAAATACTAATAAAACAAACGGGGCGGGACACTTTGAGAGAGGTCCTAGGGAGTTTTGGTATAAAATACATTGCATAAGCTCAAAATCTTCTTGAAATACCGCCCGGAAATGATAGTGTTACACACAGAGAGAATGTATAAATTTACGACCTTTAACTTTGATCTTTTGACCTCAAAATCAATAGGGGTCTTCATAAGGCCACGTGGAGTTGTCATGTAAAATTTCATTGCAATAGCTCAGATGGTTGTAGAGATACTGTGTGGAAAGGAAAGTGTTATTACAGACAGAATTTGTTTATTTATGACCTTGACCTTTGACTTTTTGACCACAAAATCAATAGGGTTCTTCTTTAGTCCATAGGGAGTAACTGTTGCTATGCTTAATTTCACTGCAAAAGCTCAGAGGGTTCTCGAGATATCGTGTGGAAACGAAAGCGTTCCAGACAGACAGAAAGATGGACGGACGGAAGGACAAACGGAAGGACAAACGGACAAACTCGGGAGGGGGGTGTGGTTAAACATTAGGGTACGTTGAGAAAAAGTTGCGTGGGGGATGTCATCCCCCCTACCCAACCCAAATCTGATGCTACATGCCTGATTGACATGGTTTTTCTTTATAATTATGTGAGCTGTCATAGTGACTCTCTTTCATAAACAAGAATTATTGTGAGCAAGCTAATAAAATGATACCAACCCTCCTGCTATTGCATTAAATGTTTTTTTTTTATTATAAAAAAAGTCTAAATACTAATTTGAAACCTTTTAAAATTTTGTTTAGTGCAGTTATACATACCAAAAATGACTATGACAAATACTCAAGTCATAGGTAGTGAAACCGTTGTGTTGAGCACAAACTTTCCCTTCATTCGAAGTTAAATATGTAAATGTGCCAAACTCATATAGTACACTTTTACTGCAGTGACCTTGAAAAAGCTATGTCCTTGAGTCAAGGGCAAACATGTTCAAATGAATTTTGGTCAAGGTAATGACAAACCTACAGCTTAAAAATAATTCCCAAAATGAAACCAAGTCTTTTCATTAGAATGTTACAGAATGGGCAAAGGTTGCACTTTTCTTCTATCAGTGACCTTGAACTTGTTCAAATGACCTTGAGTCAATTTTTGACACATCTCTCGATCGCAAGCAATCTTAATATCAATTATGAACTTTCAGTGGCACTTCATTGAAATGTTATGGACAAGTCAAAATTTTACATACATATGGATTGGTGAACAAGGTGATTCCTACCCCCCCCCCCCCCCTTTTTTCCAAGTTTCGTTTGTGAGGAATATAAAATTCCTTTTGAAATTGAATGTGCATTTATTTATTAACACTAGTAAAGTTATGAGTATGCTTTGATCAGAACCAATATGGCCAATATAATGGACACTGAACATGTATTCAAATTACCCCCACCCCTTCAAAAAAGCTTATAAATGCCAGATTCTCACACATTTTAACCATTTGTAACTTTTTTCTGTTAAAGTTGCCTGCAAATTTTATTGTATAGATATGACATATAGATAACCCCTAACAAGATCATACCATTCATTTTTCCAGCAGTGGTTGTAGATTTTGTGAATAAAGTGATAAACATATGGAACTTTTTTCAAAATTAATAAGCACTGACGCAATGTTCTTTTCCCGTTGTCATGGCAACAATATAACTACGGAAATTTTGTTTTTCCTATATTTTGAGAATAAAGTAATTCCATCTTTTAACAAATAAAGTAACCAAAATACCTTATCTTATCACGTTCAGAAAACATATTCGTAGAAAAATGTCTAAAAATCATTGATTTTCATAAGGATTTATGAGCCCGTTGCTAAGGAAATGAATTTCCTTGGATACCAGTCCCTTCATACGTTCGAAAAAAAATTTAATTGTGTTTTAGCATAAGTTAAGACAAAATCTTTCATATACCAAAAGCTTTTGAAAAAATAAAATTTTGACTTTCCATTCAATGCTCGATGCTTGCTGATTTTGACTCTTAATTATAAATAATAAAATTATATTGAATCATAAATTAATGTTATCTGGGAAAGAGATGAAGGCATGTCTCATGCTGACGTTGAATGAAACATCGGCTGACCTCTGTAGAACTCTGGTCTGGTTCCTTACAGAGTTACGGGTCCTGCCGATAGGACTAGCACACTCCATCTGTTGTTCGATACTTTTTGATACTGTTAAATATATACACACGTTTATTTGTACAATCACAAAACTTCAGAATACCTAAAGATCTTTATACATTTTTACAATGACAATCAAAATCCTTGCATCAATTTAAAACTCCAATATATGCAATCTCATTTGTGACAATTTATTCGGAGAGAACAATGACTCCATTAGACTGGTACACAGACCTGAGGCAGAGATCTGGAAATCTTTTGGAACGTTCTGTAGGTTAGGTTCAGACAGACTGACCCGTCCTGTGGCTGAGAAGTACTGGACATCTGTAATTATCCTGTACATCTTTAACCTCTCCACGTACACCTTCTCCTTCTGCAGGGCAAACACCACCTTGGTCAGGGCCCCACTGATCCGGCGCCACTCCAGGAGGATCCCAGGGAGCGGGTGGTAGGGGCGCAGTTTCTCCAGGACATCCTTACTGGTAGAAAACTGGGTCTTCTGGCAGCCTCTCCGACCTGTGGAGGCCCGTCTGTTGGGTCTGGTAGGCTGTCCCAGACTGCTGGGGTCACCATTAACAGGGAGCTGTAGTTCTATAAATAGCACCTATCAGAGAGATATAGTTGTATAAGATATAGTTCTATAAATAGATATAGTTCTATGAATAGCACCTGTAAAGGAGATATAGTACTATAAATAGCATCTGACAAAGAGATATAGTCCTATAAATAGCACCTATCAAAGTGATTTATAAGATATTCTTACTAAGATAAGTAATTTGTCTGACCTTTTTAACTTAACTTTTGATGACCCTGATTAAAATAGACATTTAAAGAAAGGTTACAGATTACATCTAACCTGAGAAAGATCTTCAGTTGAAGTCAGAGAAAACTGGTGCCCCACCAGCTGGTACGCCTCAGCCTCAAGTTCACCAAATCGTTCTATCATCACTGTCTTCTGTCTCTCACACTCCTCATCATTAAAACCTGTATTTGGAATTTTTTTATTTTACTGTAGAATTGATTATTTAAAAAAAATAATTTTTTTATTTTCCCTATTTACTTTGAAGAAAATGATTGATTAGTCTCAGAAAAGATTTAAGAAAGCAGCTGAGCATCTACATGAACAAGATTAATTACCTATTTAATCAATAACAGATCATCATCAGCCAGATGCTTGTTTTCCTGAATGTGTACAGAATCACTTCCTATACATAATGAAGACTCTTTACGGTCCTCACCAAATCCGTTCATCTCCATACGAGACAGTGTGATGACAGCTGGCATCTCGATGTCGTGGAAGGCTGACATCAGGTTCTCTTTGGTCAGACAGAGAGAGAGGTACTGCATTAAGTGTGTCAGTAGGACAGCCTCGGTACAGGCCCGCAGTCGACCCGACCCAGGGTTCTCAGGGGACATTCCTAGGCTTCCATACCCCACTCCACCTCCAATACCTACAGGGAAACATATATGCAGCTGTCTGTTGTTTACTTTACAAACATTCTCAGATTAATTTATCAAGTAGGTCTTTATCTTACATTTGAAAAAACACCAAAATATTAAAGCAAAATTTTATGCTATATAAATATCTATAATTAACCTTCTAGGAGAAATGCTTCCAAAGGGAAGTAATCATGGACCATGCGGTGAAGATTCTTCTCATTGGCCCCTGGGTCCATTATCCAGCTGGCTACCTTCGGGTCCTGAAACTTTCCCTGGCAACTTATACCACAGCCCCTCTCTAAGGCCCCATAAGAGGACTTGGCATCCATTGCTATCACTGTGTAGTTGTCTCTGTCTTCTAGTGACAGCTAAATGGCTTCCAGGCGAGCTGACACTGAGAGAGATTTATCAAGTCCCGGGGGTGAGAGGTCAAGATCATCTTCATCTGCAGAGAAGTTATATAAAACTATACAGCAAAACTTGTTAAGTACGAACACAGATATTGCGTATTTACAGGTATAGCGAAGTCATCTTGGATCCGAACTATATAAATTTAATGAATTTCTTATACGGTTATAACAAATTAAGGATATAGCGAAGTAATTTCATAGGTCCCAGTGACTTCCTTATAACCAAGTTTTGCTGCATATCATTTATAATCTCTAAATATTTATGTATCTGCAGTTGATTGATACATTTGATACATCTAGGAAATTTAATCAGTATTCTTTTAAGATCTTGAAATTATTTTAACCCCTTCATATTAATTAAGACAAAAGATCCACATACCCTCTGCATTCTCTGGGGTCAAGGAAATGAAATAAGCATCTCTGTCTTCCCAGCTGATTGACACACCTGTAATTAACAGGTTAGTTCCTGTGACAGGCAATCCATGGGAGACCACTCCAGGCTCTTTCTCTGTAACATTTTATAGTGTAGACGTACAGTGTATATATATGGGTATGTGCATGGAATATAATAATACAGCCAAGTGAATGTTTCATACAACATAAAGAAAAATTTGAAGCAAATGTCACAATAAAATTGCTTTTCCTTCAGATTGAACCTGTTGTACAGAATCTAATGGGAATAGGTATCCCAGGAAGAGAGTAGAGCATCCTTAGAACTATCCAGCCAAAAGTTTGTCATTTTTACACATACATTTATTTTGATGTTATACAGAAAGGTAGGTTACAAAAAATATCCTTTAAGAAAGTAATAAAGTTTTAAAATGATTTAGCTATCATAAAATAAAGGAATAAGATCTTACTCACAAGAAGAGGAAGGCAAGTTTGAAATAAAAGTAAAAACTCAGGTTGAAAAATCTCTTCTATTAAAACAAAGAAAGAAAAACAGAACCTTAAACAACAGCATTTCACGAAAAAACCCTTAAATCATTTTGAGAGAAAATTATCAGCATTGAATCCCATACCTCTATTACTTTGGTCTGTTGTCCCTCCTTTAGAAAACCTGGCTCCTATTTGTCCTGCAGCAGAAGAGGAGACTGGGGAGGAGGGCTTGGTCCTACAGGCCACAGATAAAGAGGAGACTGAGGAGGAAGGCTTGGTCCTACAGGCCACAGATAAAGAGAACACTGACTGTGTCCTCCACTCAGCAAGGAACGTCTCAAATAACCTACCATCAGCACACACATCTATAATAGTGAAGGACCCCTGAGAAGGAGGGAGCCCTGTCTCATTAGGGTCCACTATTGGCCCTCTCTCTTCATGTGGTACATGTACTTCATCACCTTCACAATTTTCCTCCACTATATTTTCATTTTTCTTTGAAGCATCAGAAGTGTCAATACATTTCCTGGCCCTACCAGTGCTGGCATTTTGACCTTTAGACCTCAGACTATTGGGTGTGGTCTTTCTGATTGTCCTTGGAGAGTTTAGAAGACCTGGTCTTGGAGGGTAGGAGAAAGACACTCATTAGTTCTGGTTTTATCTTTTTTAGATTTTTTAACTTTACCTCCTTCAGCCTTCTCTAAACTTTTTCTTTTACATTTTCTACCATCAGATTTTCCTTGGCTGTTTACATTCTTGTTTGTGTTTTTATGTTTAGTTTTCTGAGAAGAGACCTTTTTGGGTGAAGGTGATTTCCCCACTAATGTATCACTGTCAGTGTCTATACTTGTGTGAAGATCATCAAGGAATGCCAGTGTCCCAGGACTCAGCTTCTTGTCTTTAACTTGTGATGCCCCTCTTGATTTCAATTTAGTATATTTAGAATCACTTGATTTTACATTTGATTTTCTATTGCACTGCCCCATATCACTTATTTCTAATACTTCATTAACCATGGAAAAAGTTAACGAGTCACTCATTTCGTCTGCCTTATCATTTGTCTCTTTCCCTCCTGATTTTTGTTCTGATGTGTACACTTCAAATTTTTTAAAGTAATTATTTTTTTCACTTCCTTTTGACAGAATGCCTGCTTCTGAAGACTTTTTAGTTTGTGTTCCATCACTCTCTTCATTAAATGTGTCACTGAGTTCTAGTGCCAGCATTAAGTCCTGTGACAGCTGGCTGTAGCCTGTCTGAGTGGGATCTTTTTCTTTTTTATCACTGCCCTGGAAACAGGCTTCCTGCCCACTAAGATAAGGAATTCTGAGGTCCCTGTATGACTACTTTTTACTGACATCTGATTCATCATCTGACATCATACATCTCTCCAAATTACTGGCTGGTAACAGGTCACATGACATGTCATGCAGACTGCTGCTAAGATTCAAATCTTTATCATACTTATCATTAATATCAGCATCATCTCCATTTCTTTCTTCACTATTGCCATTTTCTCTCTTTTTTACCATCTGCACTTTTACTTGACGGAGGTATCATAAAGTTCACTTCTTTGTCCTTTACGTCACTAACCTTATTGTTCAGTTCATCTCTAGAATGGCTGGATTGTTTAAAACAAATTCTCGCTTCCAATGTATCTTTTCCCTGCATACATTTATTAAAACTTTTCTCTTTAGAAGAAGATAGCTTTCCTACCTCATTAATGAAACCAATATCTGCTTTGGCTAAACCTGACACAGATTTTATATGATTAGTACCGGGCACTGGTTCCTGAGAAGATAAATCCTCCTCAGATTTTGGAGATTTCCCCACAGAAGCCAATGCTGGGAAATCTACTTGACCTACATCCATCTGAGATTCAAAGACAAAACTATCGGTAAAGTCCCCTGAACAAAACATATCCTCTGTAACTTTCTCTTTGTTTTCTTTAGGATTTTTGTTCAAACTCATTTGATCCACTTCTCTAGAACTAGAATGAATTTTCAAATTTTCCATAGACGAGTGATTTATTTGATTTTTCTGTACAAGAGGAGTTTTTATATCAGATCCTTGCTTGATGGCTGGAGTTTGTTTGTTATTTGTCTTTGCAGTATCATCAGGATCTCTCAGACAGTCAGGTTCATGGACGCCTAATGAAGAGACTTTCCCATCAGAATTTGCTCTGTTGCCTTTTTCATTATTTACATTTTCTCCTGTCTTGATTAAATCAGATGTCAATGCTGGGATTTCGATGGCGTTAGTAGAAGAAGCAACTGAAGAATAAGTATCTAAACATGGAGACATGGGGGCATTTTAACTAGAGGCAGTTGTACTCTTAGGGAAAGCTAGTTGGTGAACATTTCCAGATATGTCGTCCATTGTACCTGAAGAAATTTCAGATCTCTTGGCAGATGATGTTTTCATTTGTTTGGAGTTTTGTTGTTTCTCAACTTTATTCAGAATTATCTCTTTACTTGTTCCATCACAAGACTCGGAATTGTGTATTTGAGGAACAGAACAGCTTTCTTCCACTGGATTTGGTGGAAAATGGTGAATTTCTGCTGTGGTTGTAAGTTTTGTCATCAATGTAGTACAATCTTCTTTTCCCCCTTTCAAATTATCATTTGTGCTTCCCCTACTATCAGATGTGATTGTTTTGTTCATGTATCCCTGTCTGTTCCCTAGTGTTCTGATGCCAGGTGGACTGACTACAACAGACCTCTCTAATACTCTGAAATCATCTCCATTAGAAATCCCAGACTTGGGGAGTCCAGGACTTTTCTTTCCCACTGATTTCCTTTTCCCTACTGACCTCCTTCCCTTGGGCCTTACCAAGGTCATACCACCATGACTTTTGCTTAAACCCTGAGCCTTCTTGTCATCTTGACATACCACTTTGCTCTGATCCTAATTTGAACCCACATTCTGGATGTCCCTGGATTCTGGATTTTTCCACTGGATTCCCAGTCCGCCCAGCTCCTGTTGGATGACTGACTTGGTCTCCTCTATGATGGCCTCCGCGGCTTCACGCTCTGTTGCACCTTTACGCCCCGTTAACCAGATACAGCGACTCTCCTGTCTCTTTGTCGCCTCCCATTCTCTCTCATTGTCCTGTCTCTTAGAGCTGCAAATTAAAATCTAAGTCTTAGATACTTGATCCTTGTCCCCAGGGGCTGTAAATTATAATCATATATACATGTATCAATATTTATAACAGCCCGTCCAGGAATGATTTGAACTATTAAATCTGAATCTAAGCTAATTAGAAATACTTGTATGAGGGTCATTCAAAAAGTTCGTAGACTTTTGACCGAACTTTTTTTAATTAACGTCATATTGTATCCAAATTTGTAACGCATATTTTTAACAACAAAATCAAATAATTTGAGTTCAAAAATTTTAATATACATATATCTTCATATTTATAAAAATTATGAAAGATTTAGAACAGCAAAACTGGAGCCACGGAGCAAAAATTGAGTAATTTACTAATTTATATTATCTATAGCCATACCTCCTTGACCAATAAATGAAGCTGAAACGGAATAAAATTTACATGCATAAATTCAGTCTTGCTGTACTATTTACGATGCTTTCAGGTAATGTTAAATATCGCTCTGTTTAAAAGATATCAGTTTCTAAATACACATTGACACGATGAAAACAAGCAAAAAATCATGACGTAGGAGGACGTCACGGAGCAGCGAGTAAGAGTAGAAATTTGCTTTGTGTTCGTCAAATCTGTTTAAACAAACTTAAAACTTTCTGTATAAACCAGAAAATGTATGAAAATAAACTGTACGTGTATTTTTATAAAATGGACAGTGTATTTTTTTGAGTGGTAGCGAGTTTGAATCGTTCGATGTATGGCCTGCAAAGAAACGGGTTATAATTAAAAAAAGATCTTGTCAAAAGAGTTAGGAACGCCATTACATGTTTACTTGACATGTGGTTCACTGTTGCCGAACTAGTATTGATAAAGATACACAGTAAAGAATTTGAAAACACTAACAATCTAGTTCAAGCTATTAGTACAATTGTTAGAAAACTATATATCAAGTGTTATTGATACGTTTTTAAAACTGAATGTACTATGCTGAAAACTTGGAACTTTGATTTACATGTAAAACTTTGGAACTTTGATTTACAAAAAGCAACTTTGATTTACTAAATTTGGAAACTTTTTTACTATGGTAAAAACTTTATTTGATTTACGTTAATACTTTGGAACTATTTACTTGGTAATCATGCTTTACGTGGTAAAAAAATTTACATGTGAAAACTTTAAAAATTAAGTACTATAAAACCCGTTATGGTTTTATTTCATTTTGTACAAATGTCAATAAAACTTATTACACTTCGACAAAATAAATGCTTTTATTTACAAAAATGAATTTTAATGAAGAAATTGTCTTGTTATAAGCAATATTTATTATTACGATGGAGAAAAAAATGTCTACATAAAAAAAAATTTTTTGAATGAAATAATGCATTTAAATAAATTACTTTGTATTTATCAATAACTAAAAAATTCATCAAACCAAAATCATCACCCTTAAAACAGATTAATAATAAAAAAAAAAACTGAAAAAACAACAAAAACTTATACTTTGATTTAAACTTTGGAACTTTGAAATGGAGAAATATAGTTTGGAGAATAACTACATAAACTTTGGAACTTTGATTTACATGATAAACTTTGGAACTTTGATTTACTATGGTCAAAACTTTGGAACTTTGGTTTACTATAGCTTTTTTGAACATGGTGAAAACTTTGGAACTTTGATTTACAAAAACTTTGGAATTTTGATTTACTTTGAAAAACTTTTTTTTTTTAAAACTTTGGAATTTGATTTACAAGTTCTATAATAAACTATAGTTAACTATAGTTTACCATAGTATTTTTTGTTAGGGATTGTTAGAAAACTATATATCAAGTGTGATTGATACGTTTTTATAGAGGACAAAAACCATGTCTGATGAAATCAAAAAGCAACTCTAAAATTTGAAAACTTTTTTGAGTTATTTTGAAGATGCAAATGTTAACATGCTCCGTAGGTAACAAAACAATATATGCTTTAAAAATTGGCAACATATATTTCATCAAATGCAATGAAACTTCACACTTCACAAAATAAATGCTAAATTTTACAAAAATGTGTTGATCTGAAAACTTGTTATAATAATTCAATAAATTGTATACATATTTTTGAATGATATAATGTAAATCAGAAAATATTGCTAGTTTTTTTTAAATGAATTCATTTCAGCAATTCTTTATCCATCCAAAAGATATCTCCTAATAGAGGGGGGCATTACTTTTATTTGTACTTTGTGCAAAGTCTGATTGAAAATGGTTAAGTAATTCTAGTGAAGAAGATGCAAATGTAAACAAAATTACATCAATTTTAGCTTTAAAATTTATAAAATAACCTCAAGTTTGTTCAGAAAACTTGAAAACTATGATTTTTCTAATCCTTTCATTAATATTATCATTCTATACATTATATTGAAAATATTGCCTTTGAACACACAAGATTAGTTCTACATCAGTGATACTGGCGTTTACTGCCAAAATGTGGAAGCCCCCATTGTACAGGACTCTGGCCCGCTGTCCGTTCAGCAAGGTCAGTCTCAGAAGGTCACACAGCTCTCTCTGGACTCCAAAGGTCAAAGGATGCTGGAACTGACCAAGGATCAACTCCAAGTTATACCAACCCAGCCTGCCACAAAACACGGTCACCATACCTAAGGCAGAAGCAATATTTAAATAAGGAAATAATTCAATTATGCCACACCAATCAAATTTTTTGTTCATCAGACCAAAGCGCTCATATTTAAACAAAACTAAGAAAATGATATTAATTTAAATTTTCCGCACCATGGGGATTTCTGTGCTTTTTCTGTTTTATTTCTGCTCTATTTATCGTATTTTTAATCTGCTTACTCTTAAAATCAGAAAAAATATAATTGTTCTCTCAATTTTTTTTACGATCCGCCTAAAAATTTCGCCTACCTACAAAAAGTAATAACATTATTATTTATTTCATCAAATGTCCGACGAACAAGCAATTAAATTGGTGTGGCCTTATAACAAATTTCATATCTGCTTTATTTGCATGCTCAGGTGAAAAATGTGAGTTATTTAGGAACTTGTAAGGCTCTCTACCATCAAAGAAACCAATTTTCTTACTTTAGTCAATACTTGATGCCCTAGTTAAAAAGAAAACCATATTATAACTTGTAAGATTCCCTACCTGCAAAAGTGGCGGCTGTCTGCTGTAGGGACTGGAGCTGACCTTTGTTACAGCTGTAGCGGTGACACACCTCCCCCAGGGGAACTTCCTGTACAAGGTCACTCAGTATCAGGCAGGTATAGAACCTAGTAGACACAGATAAAATCATGCTTAATTTCTACATACATTTACATGTACACAGAATACATTTGATATCTCTACCAGTATTAAGTTTCCTTTCAACTTGTTACTGTAAACGTATTACATTTAGCGTAGTATTCTAATTAGCGATTTTGGTGGTAAGCAGAGTCTGCTAAATCAAGTACATCGCTAAATGCATTGTATATCATACAGGTATACCTAGCACATTCAGATTGCACTAAATCAAATCTACACTAGCTTGTTGAAAATTCAATTTCCGCCAAATATCATACACGCCAAATATAATAACTTTACAGTATTGCTACATGTACTACACCTTCATAAGGATGTTCTTGGGACATGAAGTTTTATATTCTTTTTACTAAAGCTTGTTCATATCCATATCAGAAAACAATACAACATTAGAGATGGGAGAAAGATGAATCTTCTTTGAAAAAAAGTTTTTCTGACATCAGTGTTCCTTGTAAGTGAGTTTAACTGTACATTAAATCAAACAATAATTTAGAAATCTGTTGCATTCAACCGCATCTCTTGTGTATGACCAGACTTCTTAACTGATTCTCTGTTTTCGTTGGTATCCTCCCCTGGATGGCCCTGGTGAGGAATGCCTCACTGACCCCCACCAGCTGAGCCACTCTCTTCTTGTCCGGGGAAAGTTTGTCCCACAGACAGTAGAACTTGTACCAGTCCATGTTAGCCCCCAAGTCTAGGGAGTAGATGGGGTCACCTACAACATTGGAATAAAGATGTTATATAAGGGGTGATTTTTCAAGACAATTTCTTTCACCATACTATCATAATGATTGTAATTTATATTGATGGCCTGCTCAAATATAAATAACAAGAATGAACCATAAGTAATTTGTTAAAAAAAACTCTGTTCCATTCAAAACAACTTTTCCTAAGACAAAACCAAAACCCTAACCATCATAACACTCACTAGATAGACAATGTGCAGCTCATTCTCCAGAACAAAACACTGTCTAATACAACACTCACTAGATAGACAATGTGTAGCTCATTCTCCAGAACAAAACACTGTCTAACACATTACTCACTAGATAGACAATGTGCAGCTCATTCTCCAGAACAAAACACTGTCTAACACATTACTCACTAGATAGACAATGTGTAGCTCATTCTCCAGAACAAAACACTGTCTTATACAACACTCACTAGATAGACTATGTGTAGCTCATTCTCCAGAACAAAACACTGTCTAACACATTACTCACTAGATAGACAATGTGTAGCTCATTCTCCAGAACAAAACACTGTCTAACACATTACTCACTACATAGACTATGTGTAGCTCATTCTCCAGAACAAAACACTGTCTAATACATTACTCACTAGATAGACTATGTGTAGCTCATTCTCCAGAACAAAACACTGTCTAATACATTACTCACTAGATAGACTATGTGTAGCTCATTCTCCAGAACAAAACACTGTCTAATACAATACTCACTAGATAGACTATGTGAAGCTCATTACTCACTAGATAGACAATGTGTAGCTCATTCTCCAGAACAAAACACTGTCTAACACATTACTCACTAGATAGACTATGTATAGCTCATTCTCCAGAACAAAACACTGTCTTATACAATACTCACGAGATAGACTATGTGTAGCTCATTCTCCAGAACAAAACACTGTCTAACACATTACTCACTAGATAGACTATGTGTAGCTCATTCTCCAGAACAAAACACTGTCTAACACATTACTCACTAGATAGACAATGTGTAGCTCATTCTCCAGAACAAAACACTGTCTAACACATTACTCACTAGACAGACTATGTGTAGCTCATTCTCCAGAACAAAACACTGTCTTATACAACACTCACTAGATAGACAATATATAGCTCATTCTCCAGAACAAAACACTGTCTAACACATTACTCACTAGATAGACTATGTGTAGCTCATTCTCCAGAACAAAACACTGTCTAACACATTACTCACTAGATAGACTATGTGTAGCTTATTCTCCAGAATAAAACACTGTCGAGCTTTCTGTAGTTCAGCAAACACAGTCAGACCTTCATCTGGAGAAAGACTGGAGGTTAGTACAGCTGCACCGAGCTGTGTGGAAACAAACTCTGTTGTCATACCATCTATAACAAATAATTTGTCAGAAGTGATTACATGTACCTAAGGAGTGCAATATATTTAGCCATCTTTTGGAGCAAGATTATATAACAAAAAACGAAATACACTTATTAACTAGAAATAATAAAGAAGAATTTAAAAGCGCTTCATGTTACCATCTGAGGAGCATAATGTTTGTTTTCTGTTGAGGAGAATGACTTTGCTATGCTAACCTTCTGTTTGTGATTTCTGAAGAGACACAAACTCGTTGTCCTGAAGGAACTGTATACAGGCATCAATCATGTCCTGTGTCTGATCAGAGGTGGTCTCCAGGGAGGCCGCTAACATAGTACAGGGGGCATAGGCCGCCAAATCTGTCACAGACAGCGCCACACCACTGACTACGATATGTATAACACAGAATAATGTATAATATAATAGATATATAATATATACAAAAAGGCATAGACCGCCACATCTGTCATGGACAGTGCCATACCACTGACTACTATCTGTATAACACATAAATAATGAAATCACTGACAATAATATTATCCGTATCACACACAAAGTAATGACACCATTGACAACTATCTTTTAACAAATAAAATATAATAACAAGTCAAAAGAAATTTTACTACCTGTTTTCTTTGCCACATTTTTATTTACAGAACAAACAGAAGCTGTTACATAATAGCAAACTTATATATAGATGTTCCTAGACAACTCCTGACAGGTGGCAGTTCAGACTGTACTAATGTCACGGCTTTACTTCTCTCATTCGGCTTACAGATCAGGATACTCTCTCCTACAAGTTTAATTAATTAATAATGAAAATTAATAAATTACTTAATAAATCAGAATAATTTTTTTTATTTGGCAATGCTTAATTAAAAATCCAGGATATTTTTTTCCTTAACAAACATTTTACTGGGTACATAGAATTTATGATAATATTCCTAGAATAAAAAACACAGAAACATAACATTTTAAAGATTAAAATTATCTTTCTTTATTTTTCACAAGCTGTGTAAAAAGATTGTTTCAGAATAATACAGCTAAAATACATAGCCTTCAATAATTTTAAAAAGAATTTAATATTTTTATTATTAGAACATGTAGAATTTTAGTGTGTAAGCAGTTGAAATATTTGTACATAGAAATTCTTGCTTTAAAGAAAACTTCGGTTTTCTACTTTTCATAAAACAACAGAAAAATCAATTTAAATTTTGTTTTTTGATACACCAGATAAGGTAGATGTGTAAAGCAATTGATTAAATAGTTCATTTTCAGAACGTTTGTTTTTCCTTAAACAAGAGTTAACAATTTACTCAGTTGTAAAATGAACGAGATCAGTTAAATCACAAACTTGATAATTATATTTCTTCGTTTAATTTTTTTTTAAATTAAGCTTTTCTTGCCAATATCATCATAGAAATTTAAATCATATTTATTCAAACATAACATCTGAAATGGACACTTTTCAAAATTAGTTTGTAGGTAGAATACGACATTATAACTACTATAGATTCTTATTTTTAGTGAGTACTTATTATCGTGAATGGGCTTTTCAAAGTCAAATTGCGAGAATAATAATTTGCGAATGAAGATTGATCACGAGATTTTACATATATTTACTATAAAAATAAAGGCAAGTAATTTTATTTCACATGTGCTTTTATTTCACATGCGCTTCTTGCAAAATTATGCAATTAATTCCACTGTATATTTAGGAATCTATAAATAAAATTATCATCAAGTATATTCTGCTACTTTGTCAAGAATTTATCAGCTGCTGAAACTTGCAAGTACAATGTATTTAAATGTTTTAAAAATCATGTGATTTGAAAGTATATATTACTTCAAGGGATTGATTATATTAGTCTCATATAATATACTTAACAGTAAAAGGCAAGGCTAAGGATTTTATCTGAAATTACAGGTGACAATAGTTATTTTAAACTTCTCAGACTTGGTGTGTCATTCAATAAATATTTTGTCTTAAAAGCAAAGATGATATTATGTTCATTCTAATAATATTTTTTTTTTCAATTGATGATATACATGTATTTAAATGTCTGATTAAAGTTGTTATCATGTTCCCTTCCTTTCAATCTTTGATTCTTTCAATGTCAATTTTGAGCTTCCTGTAGAAGTACTTTTTTCCGTGGGGTAATAATTCAGACTGTTTCTGTTTAATCCATGGTAGAAAATTAAGCGGATTTTCTTGACTGTCTATATGCCTTACACTTATATTTAGTACGCTTGGAAGAATTTCCACGAATTATTTGTGACCGCGTAATACATGTAGCGTATATTAATACCAAATATTATACTTTCATGTAAATTAGTTGAATCTGATTGGTCGAGAAACATTTGCTAAACAATAGGCCCATTTTTCACATCGCTCACCTAGCAACTTGTATGATGAGTTCTTCCTTTCCCCTCTTGCTTTACCTATCATAAACCCCCTTGCATTATGATTTTAATACTATATAAAGGATGCTTCAAACAAGTTTCAGCTTTCCTGGCCCAGTGGTTCTTGAAAAGATTCTAAAAAGATTTTTTCTAAATATAGTGTATATCTATGTAAAATTGGATTCCCTATTGTGGCCCCGCCCTTCATGATTTTAACATTTATCTACACTACCCAGGGATGCTTCCAGAGAAGTTTCAGACTCCTGGCTTATTTGTTCGATATATTTCTATGTAAAACTTGGATTTCCTATTGTGGCCCTGTCCAAACCCTAGGGGTCATGATTTTAACAATTTAATATCTACACTACCCAAGGATGCTTCCATATGAGTTTCATCTTTTGAGGCCCAGTGGTTCTTGAGAAGAAGTTTTTTAAAGATTTGCCCTAATGTGTCTTTTATTGACATCTACCCAATTGGACGAGGCCCTTCATTTTAACAATTAAAATTCTTTATTAATGCTTTGTACCAAGTTTGGTTAAAATTGAATTTTTATTTCTGTGAAAAGAAGAGAACATTTACAGCTATTAAAATTGTGATCATTTAAGTTCACCCCGCGGGTCATGATTTGTTTAATGTTTACATACAACAAGTAAAGTACTGTAAATATTTCTACAGGAGAGATTTTTATAAAGATGTTCTATATATTTCTATGTAAATTTCTTCTATTGTGGAAATTTTTTTGATTTTAACATTTAAATCTACACTACCCAAGTGAATTTCCATTATTTGTCAGCTTTCCTTTTCTTGAGAAGAAGATTTTTTAAAGATTTAGGATTTTGTTCTCTATATTTTTTAAAATTTGAATTCCCTATTGTGGCCCCGCCCTATCCCCGGGGATCATGATTTTAATAATTTAAATATTTTTTCCCAAATAATTCCAAAAAGTTTAGCTTTCCCGCCTGTTTCTTGAAAAAACATTTTAAAGATTTGTTCTATATATTTCTATGTAAAACTTGGATTTCCTATGTTGATTCCTGGCCCAGTAATAACTTTAAAGAAAATTTTTAATGATTTGTTCATATATTTATAAAACTTATTCTTTTGTTATTGGGGTCATAACAATTTTATAAGTACCCAAGGTATTTAAATTTCATTTGACAGTGGTTCTTAAAGTGATTTCTAAAGATTTGTTCTAATATTTCTGTGTAAAACTTGGAAACCCTATTGTGGCCCCACCCTACCCCTTGGAATGTTAATTGTTATATCTACTCCCTACGACGTTTCCACATAAGTTTCATCTTGTCCTTGCCCAGTGGTTCTTGAGAAGACTTCAATTTGTTCTATATATTTCTATGTAAAACTTGGATTCTTGATGTGATATTCAATCATAATATTGTTTCTTTCCTTCAGTGGTTTTTGAGAAGAAGATCTTTTAATGACCCCACCCTATTTCCGTTTTTTTTTATTCTTGTAAGGATTGGCCCTTGATAAAAAAACCCCTTAACCCAAGGATGTTTCATTTTAAATTTATAGGAATGTCATATATTGAAATGTTTATCCATATAAAAAAATGTCATTCAGGAAATGTTCTTGAATTTGTAATTTATAAGCAACAGTCATGTATATATATATATATATATATATATATATATATATATATATATATATATATATATATATATATATATATAAGAGTTTATTTAAAATCTGCACTTCAATCTCTCTTTTATTAAGTAGTAATAATTAATACACATATTACAGCATCCACCTTCATCATGTGACAGACCCAGCTATAATGGACCCCAATTACAGTGCCCAAGACATCCTCCTCTGTGACCTGTGTCAAACAACTACATTACAGAGTCACTGTGAACTTTGTCATGTAAACCTCTGTATAGTATGTGTTGGAAAACATCTCTCTGATTCATCTAAAAGACACAATGTTGTACCATACAAACACCGAACTTCTACCCCTAACTACCCAAAATGTCCAAACCACACACAGAAACATTGTGAACTTTACTGTGAGAAATGTGATATTCCTGTCTGTTCTACCTGCATCTCCTCTGGTAAACATCACGGTCATATAATAACAGATATTCTTAAAACAAAGTTCTAAAACAAAAGGAAATTTAGAAAAGATTTGAAAGAACTAGAAAAAAGAATATATCCTACATATGAAGAAATTGCATTAGACTTAAACACTGAAAAAGAAAACTTGGAAAAACATTACAAGAAACTGACAACAGCTGTCACCAAACAAGGAGAAGACTGGCACAGAGAAATTAACATTATTGTCAACAAACAGAAGTCTGAAATTGATGGTATGAAATCTAAACACATGGCTGCGCTAAATAAACAGGAAAATGAAATCAAACAGATCATTTCTCATGTAAAACAGAGCATAGTTGATCTAAAGAAAAAAATGGACTCCAATGATGTCTCCCTAACTTCTGTGTACAAATCCAGGAATGCTGAATTCAGAAGTTTACCTCCTAAAATCAATGTTTCATTACCAAGTTTCTCTCCTCATCAGATCAACACAGAACAGCTCCATCAAATGTTTGGTTCTCTGTCAGCATTATCCATTACAACAGAAGAACATGGCTATACAATAAAGACACCAGAAGCTGTATCCTGTCCTCCAGTCAAACCACAGCTTGATGATCCAGAGCTCATCACCACCATAGACACTGGGTATAACGGACTATCTAGTGTTACCTGTCTCAGTGATGAAGAAATCTGGACATGTGGACATGACAAAATCACGAAACTCTACAACCTCCAGGGTAAACTACTGAAGTCAATCAAAACCAAGCCTGGGAACATACCACGTGACATAGCAGTGACAAAGAATGGAGATCTAGTTTACACAGACCCTGATACAAGAACTGTAAACATAGTAAAGAATAAACAGATACAGGCAGTGATCAGACTACAGGGGTGGAAACCTTACTATGTCTGTAGTACCTCCTCTGGTGACCTCCTAGTTACCAATATGGTAAGTGATAATGATAAACCATTAAAAGTTGTCCGTTACTCTGGCTCCACAGAGAAACAAACCATTCAGTTTGATAGTGCAGGTAAATCCCTGTATTCATCTGGTCAACTTAAATACATCAGTGAGAACAGGAACCTGGATATCTGTGTGGCTGACTATGATGCCTGTGACTGGGCAGCCCATGCAGTAGTGGTGGTAAATCAGGCAGGAAAACTCCGATTTAGATACACTGGTCAACTCTCTACTAATAGGGGATTATTCTATCCCCTTGGCATCACAACAGACAGCCAGAGTCAGATCCTGACAGCAGACAATATCAACAAATGTATCCACATCCTAGATCAGGACGGACAGTTCCTCCGTTACATTGATAACTGTGATCTACAGCGTCCATGGGGTTTATGTGTAGACACAAGAGACAACCTCTTTGTGGCTGATAGTGTAAGGTGTAAAGTGAAGAAAATCAAATACACTTGAAATATCCACCATAACAATGCAGTTAATTATCATAACCATGTTTATTTTAATCATGACAAGTTGAAGTAATTAAGAAAGAAACAATGTAAAAAAAAAAATTTTAAAACATACATTTTCATTGGGATTACATTGTTATTGGATTAAAATGTGTTGTTTCTTTATGATCATTTTTACAATAAATTTAGTTGTTGTATATAAGCATAAACATAGGTAATCAGAGATTACAGAGCACACCTAAACGAATGTTAAGTAAGGCAAAGTCACACAATTTACCAACAAAAATGTACATCCAAAAATGCAAAATTAATGCAATTTTGATCTGATACTTTGAAATAGATCTATACTTCAACCTAGTTCTTTGTCATGAAGATGTAACTAAAATCCAGCATCTGATTAAGGTTTGAGAGTTTTTATCCCTTGATGCATCCCCTGTGAGGTGAAATTTATGATTTCAAGAACTTTTATGAAGCGTTCATGAAACTTCATAAAATATTCATGACTGGTTCATAAAGACAGTTCATGAATTTTATTCATGAATATATTCATAAAATGAAGTTCATGAACAAATGATGAATTTATATGAATATTGGTAAATCGGAAACGTCACACGAGTAAAACTCACCAGAAGTTCATGGGAGTGAACATTCATGAATTTTCATGAAGATTTAATTGACCTGCAATTCGAATAAAAAAATAAATAGTCTTCATGAATATTCATGAATATTCATACATATATTTTACAAGTTGCTTTTAAAAATAAAACAGTACATTATTTATTATAAAAAATTTAAGAGTCATTCTCTGTAAGAATCAAAGAATTCAGAAAAAAGTTGGAAATGGTACATCACAGATTTTGCTGATTTTGTGCATGCAATGTAGAAACACCATGTGTAGAACATTTTGGGGGTTCATTTTTTATTTTGAGTCCCGGTTGCCATGGTAACCAAAACCACCATTTTGAGGCAAAAAATACAGAGCAACTTACTGAAAATATACCATCTTCATCATAAATTTCTATATTCTATATATTATTTACAGATTTAATTTTTGCCTACTCTGATAGACTATTTGTTGTCAGGGCTTATTTATGCAGTCGTTCCATGAAATTGTTTAGATAATTTGATGGTGGAAATTTCGATACATGCATAATCTCCAAAGACGCATGTAGTTCGTCCCAGGAGGAAATGAGCTTTTATTTACTGAAAGATCTTGTCTTTAGTATAATCCGTGCTCGCCCTGCTCCAAGTATTGTTAAAACTTATAATACGGTGCCTGGGGAAAATGCAGTGAAAACAGAAAAAATGTCTTGTTCAAGTTCACTTTTAATTCTTTATTGTGTAAATAGATTTTGTATGTGCTGAAGTGTTATACTTCACTCCTATCCAACGATTATATTTTGGACCATATTACATTGTAAATTAGTTTGCATCTTCTTGTTTCTTTTCCCAGATGCTTCAGTTCAAATTTTCATCAATAAATTTAGTAACAGTTAAGTAGAGGATCACTGTACATCAAATGGTTTGAGGAGCACTGAAAGCTTTCAAGAAAAGCAGGGGAATGGTCAGCATGTGTAACGCTGTGTCAAGATTGTTATCGCCAGGGTTAGGGTTAGGGTTATACGCGCTCATTAAGTGATAAAAGATCTTCCCATTGATTTCATTATTTACAATTTGCAACCTTCATTTTATTCTGTTTGTTGAATAAA
>NW_026927271.1:0-29751 GCF_032062105.1 Saccostrea cuccullata | reverse complement strand
CGACCTCTTATCTAAAAATAAATTGCGTAACATTTCTACATTTTTTTTATATTAACAGAGAATTAAAAAGAGAACAAGCTGGTATTTCATCTTTCTCGATTTAATCTCAACAATGGTACCTTACACCGTCACGGTAAACTCGTGGGCCCACGATCACCGCGATGAGAAAACCGTAACGGTGGAAAAGATTAAAACACCATCGCGGGGTCGAGGGAAAATACGGGATCCGCATAGACCGTAGTGCCTGATTTTTCCGACCAAAAACAACTCATTACCGCGACATATTGAATCAGCCCAAAACAACTCATTACCGCTCATATCGATTTAGCCAGTTATGGTTCTTTGTTGACCACACTCACTCACCGTGAGCTCTCTGTTCTCAAAATGATATTAAATGATTGCCTTATAATTGGTTTAGTCAAAATATTATTCATCCTCGCTATGACAGGGGTCTATCCGCAGAAACTGGTGTTATGTATAATTTTTGACCATAGACCAAATCATTAAATCATGGAAAGTTTCTGCAGCTACTAGGCGTCCCAAGTCGACATTTCAACATGTTTTCTCAGGACCATTGACAATGAGAGGATTTAAATGTTATGCAGCAATAAGTTGCATATTATTTAACAATGCAAACGAGGTCTCTACAATTACATGTATATACTATGGTGTCCGGATAGGGCCATTTGCAAAAGCTCAACAGCGTGTTCAGACACGCCGACGCGCTAACACACAACACACTGTCACGGTAACACAAGTTCGCACAACACGCCGAAGCGCAAACACACAACTCGCGAAGACGTGTAGTGTGTTAGCGCGACGGCGTGTTGCTTGGAAATCGGGTTAGCGTAACAGCGTGTTGGCGTGTTGCTTGAAATTGCGTTGGCGTAAAAGCGTGTTAGAATGACAGCGCGTTGTGTGTTAGCGCGTTGGCGTGTTGTTTGAAATCGCGTTGGCGTAAAAGCGTGTTGTGCGAACTCGTGTTAGCGTGACAGTGCGTTGTGTGTTTGCGCGTTGGCGTGTTGCTTGAAGTTGCGTTAGCTTGACAGCGTGTTGTACGAACTTGTGTTAGTGTGACAGCGCCTTGTGTGTTTGTGCGTTGGCGTGTTGCTTGAAATCGCGTCAGCGTGACAGTGTATTGTGCGAACTCGTGTTAGCGTGACAGCGCGTTGTGTGTTAGCGCAACGGCGTGTTTTTCTAAACGCGCTGGTGAGCATTTGTATATGGCCCTATCTAGACACCATAATATACAGTATATATCAACCGTAATGAAATTACGCCTTTATTTTTCGTATTGAGAGGACAAAATAAGCTGGAGTTAGTGTAAGTCACGTAAGTATTCCATTAAGATTTGCAAAAGAAAAATAGATTGAAGTGAGGCGACGATTGAATTGACCGATATGTCTTATATCGACATTACTGAACTAGTGAGGGTCAATTGGTTTAAGGCCGAAAATACACGATGTCCAGCGTACAAATACGCACTGCCCTGGGAGCACATACTAGTATCTAGTTCTATGGTATCTCCGGGCTTCGTTAAAATCTTGTTTTTAATCCAGTGATAGATCATAAGAACAGTTAGGGCAGATAACATTAATCTTTAGATTCTCATCCCCGCCAGCCCCTCTCAAATTGTCCCGCCCCGATGTTTTTTATTTTGATTTTTGAGTGTTAAAAGTATATTTTTATTACCGGCCGCCAGGAGGTGGTCGGTGTTTGAAGTCGCTGTGCGTTTCTGCGGGCATACTCTAAAACCTGGCCTGGCCCCTTTGGCCTGGCCTGGCCTCTAAGTTGGCCTGGCCTCTATTTTGGCCTCTAATTTGGCTTCAAATCAAATTTGAGGCCAGGCCAACTTTTGAGGCCAGGCCAAAATTTGGTTTGAAGCCAAATTAGAGGCCAAAATAGAGGCCAGGCCAAAGGGGCCAGGCCAGGTTTTAGAGTATGCCAATTCTAAACTACATAACTAAATGATTACACAAATCGGCGTGGCTGAAACTGTCAACATCAATTGCTGAATTTGTATTTAACGTATAACGGTATAGCAAATTCCTAAACGTGGGACTATATTAAGATATGAACATTACAAGTTGCATATTATGTAACAATGCAAACGAGGTCTCTACAATTACATGTATATACAGTACCCGCATCGTTATTCTTTACAGGATACACGATACGATAGGATACACGCACGATACGATAGGATACACGCACGATACGATAGGATACACGCACGATAGGACAGGATACACGCACGATAGGATAAACGCAAAACACGATAAACGCAAAACACGATACACGCAAAACACGATAAACGCAAAACACGATAGACCTGATAAACGATCTACACGATAGGATAAACGCAAAACCTGATAGGATTGTTTCAAAATGCGGAACGTTTTTTTAAAAAGACGAAAAGATTATTTTGAATTAAATTTAAAGATTAGAGATTATTTAAATTATATTATATTTTAATTTAAATGCTCGCAGAGCTTCAAATCAAAACTATAAAGTACATTGAATTATCATAAAAAGAACCTGAGATCTCTGTATTAATTTTACAAAAGTTGTTTTTTTTATTTATATAAAAAATTGACAGTGATTAAATGGATTTTTATAAAATGGAGACTGTATTTTTTTTTTTAAATTTCTTCTCAAGTGTGTGACTTTTTAAAACTCTATAAACAGATTTATTATTTATGAAAAATATACATTTTAATTTTCTATCTAATAAATTTATCTACAAGTACCAAGTTATTTCACGGAAGAAATTTACGCAATAAATTAAATATTTGTATTTAATGTCTAAAGCTTACAATCTGCGATGTATCCAAAAATCGCAATTAAATATTAATATCTTAGAAAATAATACAAGTGGAAGACTGGCCGAAAGAAAGGTTTAAAGAAAACGGCTTTAACAAAATTAATAAATTTAACATGATAGATCTATCAAGAACGAAACAGTTCAAGAAAATTAAATTTTCTGAATAGAAATCTAAATAATTATTAAAATAATGGCGATCTGCATTAATACATGTAAACTGTGTCATGAGAATATGAATCTGCTACAACTGCACATGCACGTTTACGCTAAGCTCTGACTTATGTACATGTAAACATTTTACATTACAGATACCTAAGACCTCGTATTTAACGAACATGGAATGGTTAAATACTTTCTTCTTTAAAATACAAAACAGAAAAATTAATTAACAAATATTAAAAGAGTGAAATGCGACTTTTCCGACTAAATAATTATAAATCATTCCTATTAAACTCTGTGTGTACTGTTTCTAATAATAACGAAAAATAGGTTTAATTACGCAAATGAATTATTAAACCTTAAAAATCATTTTAAACTGACCCGGTTATCTAATTAGGCATATTAGAAGGGCGGTATTTTGAAAGTCCGCAACCAATTTAAAATTAGATAAACAAGATCTAACCATGCAAATAGCCAAATATAATATTGAATTCTTAAATAAAGTTATACACGTATGGAATAAAATCGATTAATACTATAAATTGATTCGGTGTATTTATTAGTCTTGCATGGTCACGGCGGATCAGACGACTCCTTTTGTTTTATTTTTATAGTAATATACCGTTAAAAATATTGCGAGCTAATTTTCATAGTTTAGAATGTTAGAACTATTTCATCCGTTTCTACGATCAATGAAATTGTTTCCTAGAATTAATTTTGTCCGTTTTACGTAGAAAACCCGATGACCCGAAAGTGCACGTATCATAAGTGCAGTATATTTTTTTATGTTTATTAAAAGACTTATTTACATAAACATAATGGAAACATTTTACGAAATAAAAAAGAATCAACGGAGTGAGTTTAGGGACTTCATGTCATTAATTTGATTTATTTGAATTTTTATTTAACATTCAAGATGATTTTTTAATCCATAAATTGTACAATTATTTAATGTATTTTGAATGAAATCTTTGATAAAATTGTTCAAACAAGTTAGGAACAAAATCCCGAAAATAAGTAGATGCGTTTCATTAGAACCAGGTAGTATTCGAGGTTAGTTATTGACCCCGGGTGAGAAATCAGTACAGGTATGTTGACGTTGATCACACACACACGGACCGAGGTGTCAGTTTGTGGAGAAGGGGAAGGGGGCGGTTGACCGCACAGGAAGACAGTGTGCTAATTTTAGATTAGAAAGAACTGAAAGATAAATTCAAAATTTGAACGTATACGGCCAAAATCGTTGTTAATATCATCTGGATCGTTGTCTTACTTTATATTATATTTGTAACATCAAGACTTTAAATATTAATTGTGCACACATGCAGGTCAGACTCGTAAAGATATTTCTAACGTTATCAGACGATAAACAAGGAAAAAGAGAATATTGCATTAAAAAAAAGATACATTTCAATATCCTGCTTATTATTTATTTATTTGCTTTTTGTCTACGCGAACATCGTAGCTTACCAAAAATCTTTCTCCGGTAACTCCGATTTATTTGAGAAAATCATATTAATAGTATTTAATTTAGACAAAATAAATCATACAATTCGATAAATTATTTTTTAAAGAAATAGACCAGTTGATCGATCAAATTTCATTTCCGAAAAATAGAGTTACTGTTTAAATTTTGACAATTACTCTCTGCTTTACCATTATATAATTATTTTATTTATTTAATTAATTATTTATAAATAAATCAATTTATTCATTCATGAAATACGCGATTAATTATTTTTTCCTTCTACGCTTTAATATTTCTTATATTGATGAAAAAGAAAGGGATACATCTTTATTTTCTCTTTTTCTGTTGAATTAATCTTATTTTTATTAACAAAACGAAAAAGAAACTCGGAATAGCTCAGTAGTTTCTTTAGATAATAAAGATAAAATGCGAGGGTTTCCGAATATACACGATAAACGCAAAACACGATACACGATAGAACCTGATAAACGATCTACACGATAAACGCAAAACACGATAAACGGAAAACACGATAGAAAACGCAAAACCTGATAAACGGAAAACACGATACGATAGGATACGATAGGATACACGCACGATACGATAGGATACACGCACGATACGATAGGATACACGCACGATAGAACACGATAGAATTGTAAAGAATAACGATGCGGGTACTGTACGAGGGTTCATCCAAAAGTAATGTCACAACTTCGATAAAATTTCTCTTAGTCGACGTAAGTTAACAAAATTTTATATGATTGAAGCTATACTTATTTTAAATCAGTCCTGAAAAATTCAAATTAGAATGATTTATACTTTTCAAAATATCGAATTAAACACAAAGTGCGATTATGGTAGTCGCCGCACCTAAATAACGTCATAAAACGGATATGCGCCGACACACACTTTTAAAAACGCCTTCCATTCGTTTTATTAAAAAAAAAATGATATTCACAAAACATTCACATATTTTATTTTATTTAAGAATAATTGGCACCAATTGTACATTTTATCTATAATTTAATCCTTCATCAAAATTCTTTGAACAATAGCATAAGACAAATTTAAAAGTGTCTTATATTACTCAAACTGCCACTAATCTCTTTTGAGACAACGTCGACGCCATTGAACGTTTCCACCCGACCTCCTATCTTTCGGTACATATTATGTATTTCTGTCCCCAAATGATCATTTATTTACCTATTACCCGCTCAAAATCTCTGAAACCATCTATGAACAAGTCTCTCGTTGACATTCTTTCCTCGGCGAGTATGATTTACCATCATACCTGTTTCTACTTGTGATTTCCCGATTTTGAAGGAAAATACATTACAACTCGTTTTGGTGTTTTATTCCATATCGACATTTTCTTTCTGCAATACATCAGATATAAACAATACTGTTTTATTTAATAAAAAACAATGCTGCCATTTAAATTTTAACTAAAGATTAGAAAATGTCGTAAATTTTGTCTTTTGAAATATTGGACGATTAGACGATTTTTTAGATACTTTTTAATGTCATTTTTCATTCTAACAATATTAACTTTAAAACGTGACGTTTAGTTGTGACGCGGCGACACCCCCTAAGTTTAATGTTTTAAACATCTATAAAATCAACTCAATGTACATTATTAAATGAAAATTTCAATTTTGATTAGATTGATGTTGATGCATCTTTTGGTGCATTACATTTGATAATACGACGTCAAATATTAAAGATATGGACACAGTGACATTACTTTTGGATCAACCCTCGTACTATGGTGTGCGGATAGGGCCATTTGCAAAAGCTCAACAGCGTGTTCAGACTTGCCGACGCGCTAACACACAACACACTGTCACGGAAACACAAGTTCGCACAACACGCCGACGCGCTAACACACAACTGGCGAAGACGTGTAGTGTGTTAGCGCGACGGCGTGTTGCTTGAAAATCGCGTTAGCGTGACAGCGTGTTGTGCGATCTCGTGTTAGCGTGACAGCGAGTTGTGTGTTAGCGCGTTGGCGTGTTGCTTGAAATCGCGTCAGTGTGACAGCGTATTGTGCGAACTCGTGTTAGCGTGACAGCGCGTTTTGTGTTAGCGCGACGGCGTGTTTTTCTAAACGCGCTGGTGAGCTTTTGCAATTGGCCCTATCCGGACACCATAATATACAGTATATATCAACCGTAGAGAAATAACGTCTTTATTTTTCGTATTGAGAGGACAAAATAAGCTGGAGTTAGTGTAAGTCACGTAAGTATTCCATTTAGATTTGCAAAAGAAAAATAGATTGAAGTGGGGCGACCGTTGAATTGACTGATATGTCTTATATCAATATTACTGAACTATTGAGGGTCAATTGCTTTAAGGCCGAAAATACACGATGTCCAGCGTACAAATACGCACTGCCCTGGGAGCACATACTAGTATCTAGTTCTATGGTATCTTCGGGCTTCGTTAAAATGTTGTTTTTAATCCAGTGATAGATCATAAGAACAGTTAGGCAGATAACATTAATCTTTAGATTCTCATCCCCGCCAGCCCCTCTCAAATTGTCCCGCCCCGATGTTTTTTATTTTGATTTTTGAGTGTTAAAAGTATATTTTTATTACCGGCCGCCAAGAGGCGGTCGGTTATATGATATGAAAGTTTGAAGTCGCTGTGCGTTTCTCCGAAGTTACAACAATTTAAATAAATATACAATGAAGCGCATTGAAGTGGTAAAATTTTCCGTTCAAATGAACGTTTTGAGCTATATTTAGAGTGTTTATTGTCATCTTTTGACACGCCCATTTCTTTAGAAATTGATAAAACGGTCAAGTTGTTTCTTCAAATACCTGTAGAACAGGTTTTCCATAAATATAATAGCCAATCAAATTGAGGATCGAAATAAACACCGAGTAAACACGTGTTCGACCAAAACATGTGTTGTGGTAACTTCAATAGACATGATAAGTTCAAAAATATGTACATATTCGTTGCAATTTCTGTTTAACAGAAGCGGGGAGTATCTAACTCCCTCTTCTATTTTTTTTAAAGCTCCATTTCAGTGTAACTCATGATGCTTGTCGCGAAGAATGGGATGTCCTAAAACTACGACGAATATTACTTTCTCGTTTCTAAAAATATGGGCGTGTCATTATGTTATAATTGACCTTCAAAACATGACTCAGAACTTTTCATCCAAACGGAGAATTTTACCACTTCAATGCGCTTCATTGTATTTAACATTTACATGTATGATATATACATTTGTGGTATTTTTTCCACTATATAAACATACAGGGAGATAATATCTTCAATTCTGTATGAAGTTTGTCGGAGGTCAGAGGTCAATATATGGCCGAATCACACGGCGCAATAATATCTACCGTTACTAATAAATATAAAATAAAATGACTTGCTTTTCATGAATAAAAATGAACAAAATAAGCAAGGGAAATAATTGTTTTATTAACAACGTGAACAAGTACTTCATACATATTTTGGCGATCGATTTAACCTGTGTACATAGAGAATATACTCAGTATACCAGTCCGATAGAAACTAGCATGTGTTTACAAGTTGTATGTCACTTTCGTCAGCTGCAAAGTCTCTATCTTTCTTGTTTATCCTTATTTTCGTTAGACCTTAAGTTAAATCTTCATGATATTGCCTAAAACTATACTTTTTCATTAAATTCTACTCACGACAAATGTGTAAATCTGTTGGAAAATATCAAAGCATTGCAATCACGCCACGAACAGCCGAGAAACACCTTGATCGGCGCTGTCGTACTTCAATGTAAACTGTCGCCAGTGTCTCCGTGTTAACATCATAAATATGCCTTTATATAGTTACTGAAATCGTAGATTGAATGTTTTTGATCAAATTCAATGCTTGATTAGGCTAACTGGCTCGGACAAGTGTCTCAATCCATCGGATCCATCCATCCCTTTCAGGCGACATTAAAAAGAGCGTCTAAATGTTTAACAAGAACGCACAATAAACATATAAAATTAGCGTTTTCTTTATAAAGATTGAGGTAAATATTTCATCCAATCCTGATTGAGAAACTTAGATATGTTTGGGGTGCGGAGAAAATTAGGACATGTGTTGGGCATAGTCTAAAGCAAAGACCGCGTTACGTATATTGCACAATTTAACTTTCTCTATTTAAACAGGATTTGTCGTACGTATTTATTTTAAGATGACGTGTTCACATGTACATATCATAAAAAATTTTAAAAAATAGGGTTAAATGTTAATTCATCAAAAGACCTAGCAGTCTATAGAATATTACAAGATTTGGCCCTAGCAGACGAGGATAATGCACGATTTACAATGTGCCAAGAATTTTCCCGCTACAACTCAAAGAAACTGAAAGAGAAGAAATGTAGTGGCGGATCTAGAGGGAGTCTAGTTTTTTCCTCTAAGAGAGAGCAAGGAGCCCCTTATATTTGTTGCGTTTTTATTACATTAAAACTACACTGTATATCTAGTTGTAGATTACATTAAACTTTAGTAAGTCTTAAACTTTTAATGTGAATGCCTCTTAATCATACAGGCCCACGGTTTGTTGAGGACCAGGGGTACTTTGCTTATATATACATGTAATACTGAACATGCATTATATAATTAAGAAAATCATGCAATGTCGTGCACAAGCGTTAAATGTCACGAGGATATATATTAACAGATAAATATAAGATATTTTAAAAACAGATCACCATTTCAGTCTTTAAATAGTTGCTTCATAAAAGGAACAATTGGTTTGCGGCCAATTTTTGACGCTTGCGTCAATATATGTTTCTTGTGTCTTTTTATTCTGTAAGAATTTGGATCAAAGTTTAAGAGTTATCTCCCGTTTGTATCAAAAGTCGCGTGTCGCTATTTATAGCAAAAGAGCCATGTGAAGAATGGAGAAAAATCGGCAATAAAAGCAGTTTAAATATGAAAGGAAAAGATAATGTGTCAGCATACTGGAGGCAGAGAAAAAAAATAGCCTAAACACATCTTGATAAGCAAGATTTTGAAGAGACTTTAAACTACTAGGTAAAAATTGATGAGGGAAATGCACCTGGTCAAGTTTTAACGATCTCCACTGTATGTGATTTTGTATTTAAAAAATATATGAATAAAACATCGTTGGCAGAATTTAGAGAATAAAAGTGTTAAGAAAATGTTAAATATTAAAACCATATATGTTCAAGCCCAGACTTTTCAGTAGAATATTTATAGATTTTTCAAATATGACCTACTTCAATGTCAAACATGTGAAGTCCCAAGAACAATCGAATTTTTTAGAAAGGTGGAAATCTGTGATATTTTACAGAAATTTTTAAACAGAAGGATTTGTTGGCGAAACTAAAAAGTATTTGGGGGAAAGGCCTATGAGAAGTCATACAAATCTATTTATATAGGTATTAACATAAGGACAAATGTGTACGAAAAGTCCATCTTTTCTTGATATTTTCAATTATAAAAAATAGAAAATAAAATCCGCCCAACCGCCCTAATTTTTTTAGCAAATTAGGATGAGAATCTAAAGATTAACTTTATCTGGCCTTAAATTGGTAAATATGTACAATCATGTAGATTAGAATTGTAAAATGAACATCTGTAGTACGTGAAGTAATTAACAGATAGATGCTTGCTTTTAAAAGTAGGTCATGAGCTGGAAAGTGAAAGTATATATATACTCGTATTGAAAGGTAACAAAAGAAATCTCATAATAATATACTGAAGAAAAGGCGTTTCCCTTTCTTTGTTGACTTATCCTGAATAAGTCTATGATAACAGGAAAATTAAGGCTTTAATGAAATGGTGGGTTAAAAAAATACTAGTAACACATTTTTCAATACAAATACATAAACATCTGTACATGTACTGATCGGTGTAGTCTCTTTTAAAACATATTCACATATACATGTAGGAGAGTTGCATGAGTTAAAAAGTCCCCAAAACCTGAGTCAAAATTAAACCTTGTCAATTTTAAGATACTATGGAATTCTTACTGATCTCATCTTTCTTTTAATTTTTTAGGGATATTAGTCCACAAGCCATTCATTAGTTCTGACAATGAGTAATATAACAGACTACTACAATAAGGTTTGTAAGATGTACGACAAGAGGAGACGAGTAGCGGACGCCTACGTTCACAAATCCCTGATGGAGAATTTTACCGGAAAGAGCATTGGTGTAAGATATAATGACTAGATTTGGAAGTTTTGTAATGTTGATATGCACCTTCAAAACGAACATATAAGAATGGCATAACTCAATGCCTGTTTACAATTTTGCAGACTTTATCTATATTAGTGGTAGATCTATATAATAAATTGTAGCTGTGACATGATATAAGTGAAAGGGTAACATGAACCTAAAGGAACCATAATACAAATCAAGATCATCAATCACAGACCTTCTTCAACATGAGAGGTGGGATTAAGTGCCATGGATGTCTGAGCATCTCCTGCCGACAAATCACATCCGCTGTGTGCTCTTTGTCATAACCAAGAAAGAACGGAAAAATCCGTCGACAATTCAGCGTGTCAATAATGTTCTAACAGTTAGTCTGAAAAACGTCAGTCAGCATTTGACTTAAATGATTAATTGTATGATTGATGTGACAAGGTCATTGTATCGACCATAGAACTTGCGAAATGATAACTTTAAACGAGACTGCTGATATTCTTGTTTCATCAATTTGCCTGTCAATAATTAAACTTGTTTTATGCTCTGGTTCATGCTCTGCACAATGAATCACCCAAGAGATGTAAACCCATATGCAGGGTATATTGCTGACGAAGTAAGGGAAGTTGAGGATTGAAAAGTTGAAGTCATCACGGTTACCACTGAGCTTTGTTGTTAGGTTACCATCAAACGTCTATTTCGAGTAAAATATCTAGTACGAAAAAAATGTCTCAGACTAGTGGTATCTTAAAATTCAGGCTCACTGGGACATTTCGTGTTGATATTCGAATGGAATTAACTATTGTTAATCTATAATAGTCTTCTATATATCTTAAATGTCAAGTTGAAGGCACGATAAATGTTTCTTCTTCTCATGTGTAAGATTTTGAACAAATATTGCTTCATATGAATACAAATATAAGCCATTCGTTGCGAATTTCCAAGAGTATACTTTAAGCTTCTGCACAGAGTAAATAGCGCCAAACGGTGACTGCAAATAATGAGTAATTTGAAGTCATGGATTATGTTGTATGATTGATTGGTTGTATATTGTTTAACGTCCCTCTCGAGAATTTTAACTCATATGGAGGTACTGTAGATCACTTTATTTTCGCGACACCGTCATTGACTCTTTATTAGCGAGACAAAATTTTCACGAATTGTGGTCATTGTTCTATATAATATTAAGGAATTTTATAATACGCGTGGATTAAAATTATCGCGAGCAAACCGTCTCGCGTAATTACGCAAAAATAAAATTCTCGCGAATAAAAAGTGATTTACAGTACCACCACTTGCCGGTGGAGAGCTGCAAATTTTGTCTTATACTCGGCTATAAGGGGTATTGAACAGGGAGGGATCTTTTTTCGTGCCAGCACCTACTAAGACATGGGACCTCGGTTTATACAGTCTCGTCCGAAGGATCGGTTTCGACGTCCCACAGTGGGATAAACTCCTTTCTTTGCGACTGTAGACCAGACGCTCTAACCCCTATTTGTCACATTGGCGACTATGTAATAAACGTTTAATTTTTCCTCATTTTACAGGACATGGATATTCTGGACGCTGGCTGTGGGACTGGAAACTACGCGTGTTATTTCCTGGACCACGAACCCCGCAGTTTGACTCTTGTTGACGCCAGTGACGGGATGCTTAGCGTGGCCAGAGAGAAACTACAGTCCCCAAATCTGAAGACCAAGCTTAGCTTCAAAACAGGAGTGCTTCCCAATATTCCTTTTGAAGATAATTCTTTTGACAGCGTTATGATGAATCTGGTACTTTAAATTTAGTTTTCTTATTCTTATATTTTTTCCTCAAATGGTCTTCTTAGGCATTCTTAACATACTGCTCAAAATTTTCCTAGAAAATTGAAGCTATTTCACATTCTTCTTCGAGATACCGTATTTCGTGTTATGTTATCACTCATTGAAATCTTTTCCAAGACTTTCGTCGTTTATCTCAGCAATACAAAAGTCATCAGCATGATCAACTGAATAATCCTCAAAACGTCAATATATTCTACATTATTAAAGAATACTCTTTTTTCTAACAGTATTATTATATTTATTTTTTATGATTGTATTAGGTACTACATCATTTAGAGATAAATCCTGATGGAAAATCGTATCCAAACATAGCTAAAACGATTAAAGAAGTTTATCGAGTTTTAAAACCAAGAGGTGCGTTGACCGTTACCACTTTAACTCCTGAGCAATTTGAGGCCTACTGGTTTTGTCATTTGGTTCCAGGAGCAATGAAACAATACGCCAAGAAATTCCCCTACCATAAGCAGATGAAAGACATGTTGACCGAGGCTGGGTTAACACTGAAGACGGCTCTCAACATGTTAACAACAGATTATCACCCCGGACACGATAATTTGGAAGGACCATTACAAGAAGATTGGAGGAATCATTTATTATTTTGGGACACGTGCTCTGAGACCGAAATTCAAGACATGGTGCAGAGAGTGCAGAAAATGAAGGAGGAGGGAACTCTGCGTGACTTTTATAACACTCACGAGAAAACTCACATATTCGGGGCATTGCAAATTCTTGCCGCCCAAAAATAAATGTTAAATGGTCATGTAGTTGAGCTATACAGGTTGTTGATGAGCATGCACTGTAAGATCCTCTTGAATTTGAATTCATCGGTATATTTTATAATAAAAAAAAACCCACATTATCGTTTTAAGGTAGGACAAAACACCCGTGGATTCTATTTTAACCAATTTCTTGAAAGTACCGGAGAAAAAAAGAATAAGATTACTATGTTGACAACAATGAATGATCCCTGTAAGAAAAATAATAAGTTTTGGCATGTTTGCGTCATATTTTGTGAAAAATCAGAGAATCCTATATGTTGGTCACTTGCGGGCTTACATTTTGGAATGTTTTTATGCTAACTAAGTGTAATAAACAAGCATGTAACAGTCTGTTTTAAAATGCAGTGTAACTTTTGTTCCAAACATAGTAGAAGAATGATATTTGGACACATATATAAGGAGTCTCCATTCTTTATGTACTACAAAGGTCAAGGTCATAGCAAGAGGTCAAAGGTCAAATATTGTGACGTCATCTACTGAATCCTCTAGTTTTTTTGCCATTAAAATTTTTTTAATAGAAAAAAATATCTGAAACCACCGGTTCGATTTTGTTTATTTTTACACATTTTATTCAAGGACCTATTTGAATCATTCTGTTGATTTTATGTAAAAATTGAATCATACATTTTCTCTTAAGAAAGCTTAAACTGTCGGATATTTACATATGAATTTTCAATTCCGACGCTACGTATGTTCTAATTTTACTTAATATTTTACTCAAATTTTCCAGTATCAAGTTGACTTACTAACTTAAAGCAACAAAAAGGATATATTTATTAAAAGTATTACACAAATTTGCAATAGATCAATTGATAATTCTAAAAGAAGTCTCATTCTAAAGTCTAATGTCTGATTTCACAATCTTCTTACAGGAGTCTGATAGGCCATATTTCAGACTATGTGGGCAAAAAATGTGCGGTTGAATTTTCTTCATATCATATATAAAGAGAGATTTTGTATCCTAGAACAAAATCTCAAAGTTTCAGGAAAATTGAATATGAGGAAAAAATTGGCCTATCTATTGTGTCTTACCTTAAATTGTATTTGATTTATTTCAGTTATGAATTATAAAAACGTGTTACTTTTTCAGATGATAGCATAGGTGTCGGAACCGGAAGGTAGGGGGGCTTAGCCCCCACTTTTTTTCCCCAAATATATACTTAGTTTAGACATTGAACATTGCTTCGTCGGTTTAGCCCCCCCCCCCCCACTTTCCACAGAGACGTCGCAGTATAGGTTAAAAAAGGGTAAAAATGGGTAAAATAGTGGCGTTTGGAAAAAATTTTGGTACTGAAGTTCGACCCCCCCCCCCCCCAATAGGATTTTCGTGTATGGGAAATGGAATTTTTTTTCTTTTCTCTCTCTTTTTTTTTGGCTTGTCAGATTTGTTTGAAGGTATAATTTTTTTTTAGACACTAAGCCCCCCCCCCACTTTTAATTTGCTTCCGACGCCAATGGATAGGGATAAACTGTAGTGTATTTCTGGACGACGATTTTCACAAACATTGGTAAAAGGTGAAAAGGGATTGGGGTATTATTGTTGCATAGCATTGCTATTAAACTCGTATTACAAGTAGTAAGTAATGTTGAAGCGTGGGGTATGTGAATTTTAATAAAAAAAAAATCAACGATTTAAAAATTTCAGTTTAATGAAAGCTGGAACAATAGTATAAAGCAAATATCCTATAAAATTTAGAGTAACATAATTAATTCTTTTATTACAAATAACTGTGAACATTGTATTTCGCCACCTTCAACGCAATGTTTTTAACATATTTATTTGATCTACTAAGATAAAACTACCAATTATTGTCTCCTGCTTGAAAAGTGGGGGATATTAATTTGGGTTTCTCCGTCCGTCCGTCCATCCGTCTGTCCGTCTTTCTGTCTGTCGGTAATGCTTTCGTTTCCACACTATATCTCGAGAACCATTTGAGCTTTTGCAATGAAATTTAGCATAGCAACTCCCTATGAACTAAAGAAGAAATCTTTTGATTTTGAAGTCAAAAGGTCAAAGGTCAAGGTAATAAATAAGCAAATTATGTCTGTTATAACACTTTCGTTTCCACACAATATCTAAAGAACCATTTGAGCTATTGCAATGAAATTTTACATAACAACACCCTGTGGCCTAATGAAGACCCCTATTGATTTTGAAGTCAAAAGGTCAAAGTTCAAGGTCGTAAATTGATACATTCTGTCTGTGTGTAACACTATCATTTCTGGGCCATATTTCAAAAAGATTTTAAACTTATGCAATGTAATTTTATATCAAAACTCCCTAGGACATCTCTCACCCCTCTCAAAGTGCCCCGCCCCGTTTGTTTTATTAGTATTTATAGTATTACATGTCGCTATTTTTAATACAGGGGCAAGAGGAGAGTTATTGCGTATAAAACAGCTTCTCGGCGGACTTTATGTTCTTATTACATCTATTAGAACTGTTTAATAAAGGCTAAATAAATCAAACACCATGGATAATGTAAAATTTTGACAATACCGAACATGCATATATGCATGTATGTGACTTCACTTCTACATATACTTGACTTCATGTAAAGCGATTCCGTGGTCTAGTAGTATGTTTCTCTCTTCCCATGTGAGAAGTCCCGAGTTCAAGTCCCGGACGGACCACTCTTTTTTTTTTTTTTTTTTTTTTTAGAAATACTTTTTTTTTTACTAAATAATAGTATTCGTACGCGAAATGAAAAATTTACGAGGTCTGGCTTGTACAAACTCATAAAATCATCATTACAGTGTGATAAATATTCCATATAATTTTAGAATCTTCTTTACACATAATAAAGAATAAGCAATTAAATCTTTATATCCATTATGGTATATTTGAATTTCTTCAGTATACATGCATGTATACATTTAATAATTCTACAAATTCAGATAGGGGGATCCGACCCCCCCCCCTCCCCCCGAACTGCGCATGTTTTACTTTTTCCTTAAGCGGGGGACACAAATTCTCTGAATTAGCTTGTTTGAAAAGAAACTGGCTTGCATTTCTGGAAGCGTAACTGTTGTGGTGTGCTCACTAGGAAAGTTTTACATGTTCTCAGATGACGACAGAAGAACTCAGTAGTCTGATATTGCTGGCACTGCAGACAGGAATTCAATTACTTATTATGAATTAAAAATGGGGCTGCAGTGCTAGATCTTTAATATGTAACGCCACACCTAAAAAACGACAAGAAAACTCCCTATGTAGTTGTATGTCGGAAGGAAGCAGGTAGACACAAACATGTAAATGGTCCAACAACTCTGTGTATTTGGATGATAGCATCACTTTTGTCAGGAAGTCGATTAGTGTAAGGGGTATTTAAGGTAGGCTTGTATGACTTTTCTTTTATTGTTTGAAAATAAATATAGTAGTCTAGACAATCTCAGCATATGATAAACGAAGACAGAAATATCCACAAGGCATGTAGTAATTACAGGACACTTAAATCAAAAGGGGGAAATAATGATTGCTTTTTTAAAAAAAGAAAATGTTCACCTAACATTATATCCTAAAATCTCTAGGATGATGGAAGTCTATAACAATTTAGGAAAGACTGCAGAAAGCGGTGAATGGTATATATGGTATGAAGTATTTCTCATTTGACATGTCAGGCGCGTAGCTGCCTATACGCAAGTACGCAAGTGCGTACACATCATTTTTCAAAAAAAAAAAGAAAGAAAGAAAGAAAAGAAAAAAGAATAAAAAAAATTAGAGGTATTTATTTGGAGAAAAAGAGGCACTATCTGTCTTTCAAATTATTTTACGTCTTATTTTTTCTATTCAAATTTTGTTCAGAATATCGTTAAAATCCAGTCTTTTATAAAATCAATTCCAAAATTCTTGAGTAAGAAAATATTGTTGAACAAAAATTTTCAACTGTTAATCCGCGTAATCCTGATTATCCAGACAAATACTAGCTGCAGATCTGTAGCTCTCTGGTTGAAAAAAAAATCGGATAGACAAATCAGAAATTTGTATATCCAAATTTTTTCAACCAGAGAGCTACAGATCTGCAGCTAGACAAATATGTATTTGATGAAGGAAAGCGAACTAAGTGACATTGATCTAAAGAAAAAGTTACAAGAGTCTTGGAAGACTATACAAGAATTTCCGTTGAAGTAATGAATAAATATCGATAAACAAAAAAACAACAACAACAAAAAACAAACAAAAAAAAAACGCAAAATTTAAATTCAATTACTGAACAAAATAAATAAAGATATATAGAACATTTATGAATATCTCCTTTTACTGATGTTACCAATATATAGAATTTAAGTACTCTCACATTGTTTAAGCTATCAGAATATAAAGGTTATCAAAAGACTCACACCCCCGTTTATATTTGAAATACTTAACTCCAATATGATAACTTATTAAATTACTTCTCTGTTTTATCTTGTCACACTTGGAAACTTTTTTTCCAATACCAATATATTCATAAATTAATTTGATCAAATTATCCTTATCTTCCTGAAGTATCCATGGAAGTATAACTTAGCTAAGTGTTTGCTTGAGAAAAGAGATGTTGTGTGATTTAATTCTTTTAAAGGAAAATGACTGAAAATTTTCGTAAAATCCAGGAGCTTCCGGGGGCTTCGCCCCCTGGCCCCCCACCAGGGCTTCGCCCTGGACCCACTGGGGGCCTCAGGGCGGCCCCCAGACCCCCGACCATTTTCTGCGTACACTTCATTTCAATGCTGGCTACGCGCCTGCATGTACTTATTGATTCTGAAAATTATATGAAAAATTCAAGAATATGGACCATGAAGACAAAAAGGCCTTTGAAACCAACGCCCGAGTTTTCTCTGGAGGTCTAAGTAAGCAACAAGTCTTCGATTACTACAACAACTGGGAAGATTACGAAACGTTAACTTTTTTACATTAACAAATTTCTTAGAAATGAATTTTATTGCTCCACAGTGAAAAAAATCTTTTGTACATTTTTTTATTGGTACAGTCATATTAGCCAAAGATCATAAATATACCGGGTATTAAATTTACAACCAAATTGAGACATTTGATTCCAATAATGTAATTTGGTAATTTTTTTTTGCTAAGCAATGCGAAGCAATTTGAAGTAATTGCTTTGCATAATCAAATATTTGACTTTCTGTATCACAAAATGTGATTTTTCTGGCATTGAAAATTTAATAAGCAAGAAAATTCTTTAAAGTCTTAAACTTTTTGCTGAATTTAAGCAGATAGATCAAAGTTATCTTAGATATTCAGACGGAACATCAAAAGCGGGGGTATATGAAGTTAATTTTTAGATATTACTAAAAAGTGTCAATTTTATGCTAATTTTGGATCAATTTTTCTGGTATATATTTACTATATTCGTCACAATTTGCTGAAAGAATTCATAAGAAATAATTTAAAAGATATTTCAGAACTAGCATAATAAATTTCACTGCAAAAAACAGCTTTGTGTGCAACCAGCATGGAAAAGAAAGAAATTTTAACATTTGATTAACTGTTTGCATGTTGTTCGACAATTTTTCACTCATATAGAGATATTAACATACGCAGGTGAAGGTCTTCAAATTTAGACCTTAAAACTTGACACTCTCATTTTTTAATCAAATTCAATAGCATAATTTTTTTCAATACTTCTCTGAGTTTTGATATCAGAAACAGCTGCCTTTTTAACAAAAAAAAAATGAAAGTCATCAATTTATATATCTTGGTCATTGCAATCTGGAGTTAAAAAAAACATTTTGATTGTACACTCGAGTACTCCAAGATTGATATTTAAAAGATGCGTGAATTTCTGATTGGAATTTGCTCCCCATTATAAGAAGACCCAATGTTACCTCTTCGGCTACCAAACCCGTGCCTGCTGCCACGTCTAAGATTTGAATCGTATCTTTGTTGCTTGGAAAGCTTCGGTCAGCTTATCTGGATTCTACAATGCAAATTGAACTATCTTCAAGGAAAAAAACCGCGATTAAATTCCATACAAGTAGGATTAAGCCAAGAACTATTTTTGTGGCGGAAGGTTTTTTAAGAAGAAAATGATAAATATTTTGAATTATATACAGTAATGTTAATTTTAAATTCCTATTTTCCATGCTGGTTGCACACAAAGCTGTTTTTTGCAGTGAAATTTATTATGCTAGTTCTGAAATATCTTTTAAATTATTTCTTATGAATTTTTTCAGCAAATTATGACAAATATAGTAAATATATACCAGAAAAATTGATCCAAAATTTAGCATAAAATTGACACGTTTTTAGTAATATCTAAAAATTAAATTCATATACCCCACTTTTGATGTTCTTTTCTGAATATCAAAGAAAACTTTGATCTATCTGCTTAAATTCAGCAAAAGTTTAAGACTTTAAAGAATTTTCTTGCTTATTAAATTTTCAATGCCAGAAAAATCACATTTTGTGATACAGACGGTCAAATATTTGATTATGCAAAGCAATTACTTCAAATTGCTTCGCATTGCTTAGCAAAAAACTTTTACCTAATTACATTATTGCAATCAAATGTCCCAATTTGGTTGTAAATTTAATATGTTTATGATCTTTGGCTAATATGACTGTACCAATAGAAAACCTACAAACGATTTTTTTTCACTGTGGAACAATAAAATTCATTTCTAAGAAATTTGTTAATGTAGAAAAGTTACCGTTTCGTAATGGTCCCAGTTGTTGTAATAGTCGATGATTTGTTGTTTATTTAGACCGCCAGAGAAAACTCGGGCGTTGGCTTCAAAGGCCTTTTTGTCTTCATGGTCCATATTCTGGAATTTTTCATATACTTTTCAAATCAATAAAACATGAATATATATTTTAATGTAAATTACTTCATACAATATAATATTTTTTTGGAACCTTTCCTAAATTGTTAGAGACATCCATCATCCTAGAGATTTTAGGATATAATGTTAGGTGAACATATTTTTTTTAAAAAAAAGCAATCATTATTTCCCCCTTTTGATTTAAGTGTTCTGTATTTACTACATGCATAATGGATATTTCTGTCTTCGTTTATCATATGCTGAGATTGTCTATTATATTTATTTTCAAATTAAATGAAAAAGTCAAACAAGCCTACCTAAAATACCCCTTACACTAATCGACTTCCTGACAAAAGTGATGCTATCATCCAAATACATAGAATTGTTTGAGCATTTACATGTTTGTGTCTACCTGCTTCCTTCCGATATACAACTACATAGGGAGTTTTCTTGTCGTTTTTTAGGTGTGGCGTTACATATTAAAGATCTAGCACTGCAGCCCCATTTTTAATTCATAGTAAGAGAATTCCTACCTGCAATACCAGCAATGTCAGATTGCTGAATTCTTCTGTCGTCATTTGAGAACATGTAAAACTTTCCTAGTGAGCACACCACAACAGTTACGCTTCCAGAAATGCAAGCCAGTTTCTTTTTAAATAATTGGTAGTTTTATCTTATTAGATCAAATAAATTTGTTAAAAATTTGCTTTGAAGATGAAGAATACAATGTTCACAGTTATTTGTTAAAAAAGAATTAATTATGTTACTCTAAATTTTGTAGGATATTTGCTTTATACTATTGTTCCAGCATTCATTAAACTTAAATTTTTAAATCGTTGATTTATATATATATATAAAAAAATTCACATACCCTACTCTCCCACATTACTTTCTACTTGTAATATGAGTTTAATAGTATGCAACAATAGTACAATGCTATGCAACATTTAATCAAATCCCTTTTGACCTTTTACCAATGTTTGTGAAAATCGTCGTCCAAGAAATACACTACAGTTTGTCCTTATCATCTGAAAAAGTTACACGTTTTTATACTTCAAAACTGAAATAAATCAAATACGATTTAAAAATATAACACGACGTGTGTTCTTTTTTTATTATACAATATACCTATTTACTAAAATTCTTAGGATATATTACAATGCATGCTCATCGACAAACTATATACATGTAGCTCAACTCAAACATTTATTTTTGTGCGGCAAGAATCTGCATTGCCCCGAATATGTGAGTTTTCTCGTGAGTGTCATAAAAGTCACGCAGAGTTCCTTCCTCTTTCATTTTCTGCACTCTCTGCACCATATCTTGAATTTCGGTCTCAGAGCACGTGTCCCAAAATGACAAATCATTCCTCCAATCTTCTTGTAATGGTCCCTCCAAGTTATCATGTCCGGGGTGATAATCTGTTGTTAACGTGTTGAGAGCCGCCTTCAGTGTAAACCCAGCCTCGTTCAACATGTCTTTCATCTGCTTATGATAGGGGAATTTCTTGGTTTCTTGTTTCAATGGTCCTGGAACCAAATGAGTAAACCAGTGGGCCTCTACTTGCTCAGGAGTTAAAGTGGTAACGGTCAACACGCCTCTTGGTTTTAAAACTCGATAAACTTCTTTCATCGTTTTAGCTATGTTTGGATACGATTTTCCATCAGGATTTATCTCTAAATGATGTAGTACCTAATATAATTATAAAAATAAATATAATAATAATGTTAAGAAAAGAGTATTTTTTAATAATGTAGAATATATTGACGTTTTGAGGATTATTCAGTTTGTAATGCTGATGACTTTTGTGTTGCTGAGATAAACGACGAAAGACTTGGAAAAGATTTCAATGTGTGATAACATAACTCCAAATACGGTATCTCGAGGAAATATATGAAATAGCTTCAATTTTTTAGGAAAATATTGAGCAGTATGTAAAGAATACCTAAAAAGTTCATTTGAGGAACAAATACAAGAATAAGAAAAATAATTTTTAAGTACCATATTCATCATAACGCTGTCAAAAGAATTATCTTCAAAAGGAATATTCGGAAGCACTCCTATTTGGAAGCTAAGCTTGGACTTCAGATTTTGGGATTGTAATTTCTCTCTGGCCACGCTAAGCATCCCTTCACTGGCGTCAACAAGAGTCAAGCTGCGGGGTTCCTGGTCCAGGAAATATCTCGCGTAGTTTCCTGTCCCACAGCCAGCTTCAAGAATATCCATGTCCTGTAAAACGAGGAAAAATTATACGTTTATTAAATACAACATAGTCGCCAATGTGGTGTATAGTGGTTAGAGCGTCTGCTCTAGAGTCGCGAAGTAAGGAGTTTATCCCACTGTGGGACTTGGAAACCGATCCTTCGGACGAGACTGTATAAACCGAGGTCCAATGTCGCAGTAGGTGCTGGCACGAAAAAAAGATCCCTCCCTGTTCAATACACCTTATAGCCAAGTATAAGACAAAATTTGCAGCTCTCCACCGGCATATGGTGGCGTCTCCATATGAGTGAAAAATTCTCGATAGGGACGTTAAACAATATACAATCAATCAATCATACAACATAATCCATGTCTTCAAATTACTCATTAATTGAAGTCACTATTTGGCGCTGCATGAGCATTTGTATTCATAAGCGTTTTGTTCAAAATCTTACACATAAAATCGATGTGCCTTCAACTTGACATTTAAGATATATAGAAGACTGTTATTTTTTCGATTCGTATCAAATGATAAGCAAATTTTATATATTAAATATGAAAAACAACAAAGCTATATTTTTACAGATTCACTTTATGGAAGTAAATATATTATATGTATTACATCTCTTGTAATTTAAAATGGGCAAAAACAAGTTTAATTATTGACTGAAATTAACAAAAATCTTTTTATGTTTAGAAAACCTTTAATTCATACAATTAATCATTTACTTCAAATGCTGACTGACGTTTTTCAATAATTGTTAGAACATAAACCAACACTTAAACTTATTTGGTCATGACAAAGAGCACACAGCGGATCCTCCAGGCTGCAATAAAGTCTGCAAAATTGTAAACAGGCATTGAGTTATGCCATTCTTTTTATATGTTGGTTTTGAAGGTGAATGTATATAAAAATTACAAAACTTCCAAATCTAGTAATTATATCTTACACGAATGCTCTTTCCGGTAAAATTCTCCATCAGTGATTTTTGAACGTAGGCGTCCGCTGCTCTTCTCCTCTTGTCGTACGTCTTACAAACCTTATTGTAGTAGTCTGTTATATTACTCATTATCAGAACTAATGAATGGCTTGTGGACTAATATCCCTAAAAATTAAAAGAAAGATGAGATCAGTAAAAATTCCATAGCATCTTAAAATTGACAAGGTTTAATTTTGACTCAAGTTTTGAGGATTTTTTAACTCATGCAGTTCTCCTACATGTATATGTGAATACGTTTTATAAGAGAACTACACCTATCAGTACATGTACAGATGTTTATGTATTTGTATTGAAAATGGGTTACTCGTATTCTTTAACCCACATTTCATTAAAGCCTTAATTATCCTGTTATCATAGACTTTTAATTCATATATCAACAAAGAAAGGCAAACGCCTTTTCTTCAGTATATTATTAGAGATTTCTTTTGTTACCTTTAAATATATATACTTTCACTTTCCAGCTCATGACCTACTTTTAAAAGAAAACATCTATCTGATAATTACTTCACATGCTAAAGATTTTCATTTTACAATTCTAATCTACATGATTGTACATATTTACCAATTTAAGGCCAGATAAAGTTAATCTTTAGATTCTCATCCTAATTTGCTAAAAAATTTAGGGCAGGTGGGCGGATTTTATTTTCTATTTTTTTATAATTGAAAATATCAAGAAAACATGGACTTTTCGTACACATTTGTCCTTATGTTAATGCCTATATAAATAGATTTGTATGACTTCTCATAGGCCTTTCCCCCAAATACTTTTTAGTTTCGCCAACAAATCCTTCTTTTTAAAAATTTCTGTAAATATCACAGATTTCCACCTTTTCCAAAAATTCGATTGTTCTTGGGACTTCACATGTTTGACATTGACGTAGGTCATATATTTGAAAAATCTATAAATATTCTACTGAAAAGTCTGGGCTTGAACAATTTTAATATTTAACATTTTCTTAACACTATTATTCTCTAAATTCTGCCAACAATGTTTTATTTATATATTTCTTTTATACAAAATCACATACAGTGGAGATCGTTTAAACTTGACCAAGTGCATTTCCTTCGTCAATTTTTACCTAGTAGTTTAAAGTTAGTCTCTTCAAAAACTTGCTTTTCAAGATGTGTTTATATGTTATTTTATCTCCTCTGCCTTCTCTATGCTAAAACATTATCTTTTCCTTTCATATCTAAACTGCTTTTATTGCCGATTTTTCTCCATTCTTCACATGGCTTTTTTGCTATAAATAGCAACACGCGACTTTTGATACAAACGGGAGATAACTCTTAAACTTTGTTCTAAATTCTTACAGAATAAAAAGACACAAGAGACATATATTGACGCAAGCGTCAAAAATTGACCGCAAACCAATTAATTGTTCCTTTTATGAAGCAACTATTTAAAGACTGAATTATATAATGCATGTTCAGTATTAGATGTATATATAAACAAAGTACCCCTGGTCCTCAACAAAGCGTGGGCCTGTATAATTAAGAGGCATTTACATTAAAAGTTTAAAACTTACTAAAGTTTAGTGTAATCTACAACTAGACATACATTGTAGTTTTAATTTAATAAAAACGCAACAAATATGAGGGGATCCTTGCTCTCTCTTAAAGGAAAAAACTAGACTCCCTCTAGATCTGCCACTACATTTCTTCTCTTTCAGTTTCTTTGAGTTGTAGCAGGTAAATCGTGCATTATCCTCGTCTGCTAGGGCCAAATCTTGTAAAATTCTGTAGACTGCTAGGTCTTTTGATGAATTAACATTTAACCCTTTTTTTTAAAAAAATATTTATATATGTACATGTGAACACGTCATTTTAAAATAAATACGTACGACAAATTTTGTTTAAATAGAGAAAGTAAAATTGTGCAATATACATAACGCGGTCTTTGCTTTAGACTATGCCCAACACATGTCCTAATTTTCTCCGCACCTCAAACATGTCTAAGTTTCTCAATCAGGATTGGATGAAATATTTACCTCAATCTTTAAAAAAAAACAAACTAATTTTATATGTTTATTTTGCGTTCTTGTTAAACATTTAGACGCTCTTTTTAATATACTTTTATATTAACATGATTAATGTTAAATATTTTTATTTAAATTGTTGTAACTTCGCAGAAACTGGCCTGGCCCCTTTGACCTGGCCTGGCCTCTAAGTTGGCCTGGCTTCTATTTTGGCCTCTAATTTGGCTTCAAACCAAATTTTGGCCTGGCCTCAAAAGTTGGCCTGGCCTCAAATTTGGCCTCTGTAAAAAATTTTGGCCTCAATTTTGGCCTCACTCAAAAATAATTTCTTTTTCAGAATTTGATTGATTTGATTGATTTTTTATTGGTTTCATTTTTTCAAAGATTAAGCAGTTAAATTATATATTTCTGTTGATATTTAAATGTGAACATTAAAATAATAATACACTACTACCAATCTGATTTATATTTATTGATTTTCTATTGATCAGTTGCAATTTTGAAGACTATAACACAGAGCATATAGTTTTACTTTCAATAAGATACAACCGTATCTTAATGATTTAAATAGTAAATGTAATTTTAATTTTTTTTTCCATGGTAGGATTAAACAGAGTAAAACATTCAGAAACATCAATTTTAATTATCAAGACAACAAAGAAATGCAGATGGGTAGTAATTACCTAAGAACTAAATAGAATTTAAAATTTGCTATTTTAGGTATTACTTGTTGCAAGTTTTTTAAAACTGTCTTTATTCAGAATAAAAATAAATCTTTGATGACGTGGACTACTTTTAAAAACTGATAGAAAAAGTGTCAGTACTATGATATGGAAGTAATTGGCCACATTTTACAGTCCCTGAAACGTTCTACTTTCCCACCTGAACGGTGAATGAACGCTGAACGAACGGTGGGTGAACGATGTGCGAACGCTGAACGCAACTTGGTGAACGATGTGTGAACGGTGAGTGAACGCAGAACGCGAACGGAGCGCGAACGCGAGCGCAAAGTGAACGGTGAACAAACGGTGAACGCAAGATGAACGATTTATTCGGAATGCCTCCGATATTTTCCTTGCATTGAGTTTATTCTATTATTCTATAATTCTAATTTCAGGTACTTAAATATAAATTAACAATAGATGAAAAAATAAAGAAATAAATAAAGAAATAAATAATAAAAACGTTTTTGTTCTGTACATATATGTATATGTACCTGTTTTATATCGATATTTTTAAAACACGATTTTAATTGCCGTAAAACATGTGTATTTGTAGATTAAATATAAAATTAATCTATTTATATAGTAAAAATTCTTATTCTTTTCACTAATAAAATAATGTGAACTTCTGAAAATAAAACTACTACTTATAGAATGAATTAATTACATTGTACGCGGTTGAAACAACCATACATGTATTTCCGTGCCAAGGCGATTCTGGGTAAAATAACAGATTTTTCTCAAAATTCATAATTATCTGTTGACGTTGACTGTTATCGTACTGCATAAAAACTCTCGTTTTATTTAAATTCTAATGCAAATTATTCTATATTTATGTGCCCTTTGTATTCTTGTATGACGATTATTTTAGCTAACTTTTTCATGTATCTGTAGACATTTCCCGGCCGCGATTAGCCGGCATTCAAATTATTTGTAATAGACTAAATTTTCAAAACTAAATAAGTGATGTGCTGTCATACTTTTTATTGAACAGAGAAAGTTAGAGAGAGAGAGAGAGAGAGAGAGAGAGAGAGAGAGAGAGAGAGAGAGAGAGAGAGAGATAACCCCCTCGACTCTCAGATATCTGTTGTATCAAATAAAAATTCTTACAATTTTTCCTAAATATTTCAAGAAGTAAAGGTAATTTTTTTTTTAGATTTACAAATCCATTTAAAAATTGACAGAAATCATTGGCTTTTATTTTCCATCATCAAGTTCACACAGTATACAGGAAGTCCGTGCTAGCAGCGTGCTTGTCCTGTCAATCAAAATAATTCGACATAGTGGAAGTGTGGAAATCGCGTTTCACCGAACATGCCGAAGGCAAAGATTCACTTAGTATTTCCAAGAAGTTTTAAATTTTCCCTATCATTTCTAGATCTGATTTTTGCATTCCTGCAGAAAAAATAAATAAATAATGGGAATATATACTTGGAAGGAGAGGTTTTAAATTGAATTCGAAACATATTCTCTGCCAATTTAAAATATTACTGTTGGCACAAGTTTATTCTAAAATTCTATAATTGTTTAATGACTTTTTGATGTTGGTTTTAAGACTATTTTTTTGTGTTACAATACACATTAAATATTAATTAATAATTATAATGAAAAACTCTAAGAATTTTATTTTGGGAGAAAAGGGGGGGGGGGGTTGTCTTAATTATACTTAGTGGCAAACATATATTTAAACATATGTTTAGGTACAGTGAAGGAAGGGAGTTTCCTGCTCTAATAATAGACTATTTTAAACAGTTGGTCTCTTCTAAAATTTAAAACCACACTATCAATTTAATTAGCTCTAGAGATGTTTAATTAACTGAATATTTGCAGTACTGTTCATAATTCTCAAACCTATACTACGTTTAGTTTAAAATATGTGTTACTGTAGAAATAATTTTTTTACGTATTCTTGTCCTGTAAAAGACTTGGATTAATTATTAATTTATTATACATCATTTAATAATTTGTCCTCTTTAAAATTACAACAAATTGATGCCGTGCGTGAAGCATTTGTACATTGCCCTTTTTTAAAGTTAATATTTTAGCATCGTTCTACATACATGTAGGTACTTAATGTATTATTTTCCAGGGAAATTTCATGAAATAAGCAACAGCTGAGTTATAATAATAGAAATATAAATATCATAGATAATTTTTTCAATGAAATAATTATTCTTCAAACACGATATCTAAGTTATTTAATTAAAAAAAAACGTGTAAATCCTTACCATCAAAAAGATAAGTCCTTTCACTTCGGAGTTCCGAATGACAATGAAGACTGAACGATAAGTGAAAGGTGAACGCAAGGTGAACGCAAAGTAAACGGAACGAAGAGCGAACGGTGAACGTTTTGTGAACGCGAGCGCACGGTGAACGCAATACTGTGAACGAAGAGCGAACGGTGAACGCACGCTGATTGAACGGTGAACGCACGCTGATTGAACGGTGAACGAACGCTGAACGAACGGTGAGCGAATGGAAAAATGGGAAAGTAGAACGTTTCAGGGACTGTATATGATAGGGTTCTAATGGTCTGGTTGATAGGATTCAATTGTTTTACAGCACAAATGTAAATAAACTATCATCAAACTCAACTTTTTTTTTAAAATTGTAGGTAGTGAAAGTTGTAGCAGGAAATTCTTTACAAATCATGGGTGGTTTAACAGCCTATACACATACACATTTCATTACTGATTAACATCAACCTTAACTCCCTGTCAAGAACCATGCTGCAGAATTTTTTGTCATTAGATATCCAATTACAGTGTTACCGCACAGGAACAGAAAGTTACAAATTATCTGATAAATGTTATTTATATCAATTCTTTAAATACTAACTGTTCTGAGATTAAAGTACATATGAATTTTGAACAGAGTAATCAAATCAGTATAATATAAATATTTTGGTATCTGCATTGGTATGTGGTAGTATATTTATTTAAAAATTCTGTAGTGCCTGTATTAATATATCACATTTAAGATAATGCAAAACTCTATGTGTTTAAAGCGTTAAACCGAGCAGACGTGATAAGTGTCTAGAACACGGACAGTACATTGGCGACGAGAATAACAATAATGGCAAAGGCATTGCAGTTACCTGCACTTAATCCATTTGATGTTAATGGTGATCAGACAAGTGTTTCCCAAAGGTGGGATAAGTGGAAGAAAACCTTTGAATTTTACATAACGGCGACAGGGGTTACGGATAAAGCACAAAAAGGGCTTCGTTTCTACATTCCGCGGGAAGTGAAGTCCAAGGAATATTTGATACCCTTGGGGAGTCGGGAGATGACTTGGACGGTGCCAAAAAGAAATTAGATGAGTACTTCCAACCAAAACGGAACATAGCGTTTGAGCGTCATTTGTTCAGAAACGCGGCACAAGCATCTTCGCTAGCCAAGTGTTTCTGATACGCTACTCTCTGTCGTGTTCACATGTAAGCAGCCATTTGTAAACCGGAAATAACTCTTTTATTTTTAGAACCAAACATGATCATAAATCAGAACATAGAAATCCGGAATATAAAATGTCAATTAGTAAATTATAGATACATGACATCCTCCTTTTTTTAAATCAATAATCACATCAATTAACAATTAATCAGTTTCAAAGCAATCATTAAACAGTCAATGAATATTGAAATTGAAATCATGTAAAGACTGAACTGAACTTTAAAGTTTACAAAATCTTTGAATGGTATTAAATTTATATACATGTACATGCATGACATTTTACATGAAACTACATTTAAACTGGTTGCATAATATAGTCTGCAAATTTGGATGGAACTTTCACAGTACGTCCTGATCTGGTTTTGACGGTTTCATCTGGAGTTTGTTTTGCGCACTCGCGAGACTCTGAAGACGGCTT
>NW_026927270.1:0-30704 GCF_032062105.1 Saccostrea cuccullata | reverse complement strand
ATATCATATATAAGTCTTATATTTTCAGAAATATTTCTTCCTTGTATAAAACCAGTTTGATCCGGATGAATAATTTTATCAAGATATTTTTTCATTCTATTAGCAATTGAGCCTGATGCAATTTTATAAACAGTATTAAGTAGCGAAATAGGTCTCCAGTTTTTTAGATATTGTCTGGGTTTATCAGCTTTTGGTATACAGGAGGCATGACGTCATAAGGAAGACAAAAGGACACATAACACATAAAATAATTAATTAACAAATAATTATTCCACTATGTTAAAAGATCGGTGAAAAGTCCGAGAGAAATGAAGTAGGGGGCAAAATATTCCTCCTCCCCCTATTTGTAAGAAATCTGCGAATGCAGAGACTGGACGTCGTTTACTCTGAGTCCCTTACTATAAGTAAGGAAATCAGAGGTTCGGCACTGTGTTAAATAGATACTATAACCTTACATTGTATCATAAAATCATAGGGGAGACTACAGGTTACCCAAATAAATTCATAGATGTTAAACTCGAATATATAATATTATCTTATAATATTGCAGTTAATGTTGCTCAACCCACCCACCCCCATCTTTTCTAATAACCATTAGATGGCTATTCCTTTGACAAAAATATTTTTTTTTACACTTTTAAGGCTTCACAGTAGTACGATTTATTCTATTTTCACTTTACGTAAGCAACGCACTACATTTTATAGCGGAGTAAACAGGCCCGATAGTTGAACTGAGCAGGGGACCTAAGGTCCTAGTTGAGCGTATGTTTTATCCTTCTTCAAGCGACTTTTCTTATGAAACGTCATGATCCGGATAAAAGCAGAACAGAAAACTGAAAAAGGAGGGAAACTGAATGCTGCCGGTGAATAATTTAATGAATATTTCACCATGGTTTTAAAAGCACAAAAGCATTCCACGGTAGGGGCTGTTTAGAAAAAATCATCTTTTTTCGTCATAAATTCATTTGAAACAATTCACAGAGGTATAATAATATATTTTACCAGAACACAAGTGTAAAAACCTAAACATTAATTTATCTGTAATCATTTTTCACTTACACCAAACTCCCCCCCCCCTCTCACCTTGATGAAATTCAAACTTAACCTCCCATCTGAAAAAATACTATTATTAAATTTATCAATTTTTGCCTCCTCCTGGAAGTTCCAGTGGGAGATTTTTTCAAATGTCCTGTCATTTGACGCCATGAAAATTTGAACTTGCACATGGACACCCGGAAAGAAGAAATGGCGTCTCTTCTACTTCTGCTCCGTCCACTCATATACCAGGATGAATCCGCTTTAAACTTTGTACAGGTGCATAATGCAGTGCTAAGGATAAATGGAAAATTCTTGGCGCCAAACTAATTGATTCCACTAAAATTTCGCGTAAATAATGTTCAAAAGCATACACAATTGTAGTTCTTTATGGCAATTCGAAAAAAAGAATTTTTCAGCCTTTGGAATATCTTCTTAATAGGTATTCTCTCACTGTCACTAATTCAACATTTTTGGTTTAAATTCAAACCAGTTTACGAGAACATTCATTAATGGATCACTCAAGCAGATGGGCAGATAGAGATATATAAATGGGAGGGACTTGGCAAGAAATCCACTGTAGTAATGGGACTGGGGTTTGGGGGACAGCAATGCATCTTCAACACTTTTACAAATATCCGAAAACTCAGCACTAAGAAATCTTTCTCGATCTAAAAAAAATTAAAAAGATCAATAACAAATGCTGTTATAATACATTAACGCATTTTGAAAAGAACAAGATACATTCAGAACCAACATAAGCTTTATCCAATTTTTTTTTGGGAAGCCCGTTGAGGCCAGTTCAGCAAAAAATATTTTCTATTGCGATTAATCGCAATAATTATCGCGTTTAAACGCAAAAGATTGCGTTTAATCGCAATAATGATTCTGTTTAAACGCAAAACATTGCAATTTATTGCAATAATCATTGCGTTTAAACGCAAAACACTTTGCTTTAACCGCAATAACTTTGCGATTAAACGCAATAATTTTGCGTTTGAACGCAATAATATTTTTGCGTTTAATCGCAATAATTTTTGCGTTTAAGGGGACCGACTGGGGTTTTATTTTGTGAAAACTACAACAGCGAAACTCTTCATTAACGAATTTTCCTGTTTCTAAAGTACTACAAAATGTGACGGGTACAAAGGATTCATATGAAAAAATAATTAAAATAATGGAGACATTCTGAAATTTCTGTTTTAAATTTCAAGAGCGATTGTTTATTACTTTTTCTTTAATGACATTTTATTACCCCTCTCTTTAAGAGCTTCATTTTGTCATAACGGCAAAAACACACTGTAACGACGTCAACCTACCTATCAATTGCAAAATCGGTTAAAAAATCAGTTACTGTAAATGTACTTTTTTCCACGGGGTCATAATTCCGCGGAATCTCAATTTCTGTTGAATCCGCGTGTAGAAAATTACGCGGATTTCCTAGACTGTCACTATATGCCTTACAGTTATATTAAAAACGCTTGGACAAATCAGCGGAAAATTTGTGCGTTCATAGCGTTAATCAATATCACGCGGAAAAAAGTACTTCTACAGTATATGAAATTGTAATTACATTTTTAAACCTCTAATTTCTTTTGATTTTGATTAATTTTAATAATCAAGCGAAAATAGTTTCTTTAAAACAGTAAATACGCCTTATTTTACTAAGATTCGTGAAATATTGCGCAATGGAAACCACAGTCAGCCCCCTTAAACGCAACAATATTGCGTTAAATCGCAATGATTAACGCAATGATAAAATTGTTTGCATTTAAGGAATGAAGCTTATTTCAACTTATGTTATACGATATAACATAACAGGGACAGTTTACGCTTTATAAACTGCTTTCCTCCGGAAAAGGCTTCAAATTTAGCATATATTTTAAAAGTAACGTCAAGCGGAGTAATACGTATTTTGACGTTACTCATTGTGACGTAGGGAAGTTATTTATACAAAATGGATTAAATCTTTATTTCAAACATAAATTCAAACGCAATAATCTTTGCATTTAAAAGCAAGCATGTCTATTGATCTTTGAAGAATGCATGGACCCACGCATACTGATATTTTTTCCTTCTTTTTTTTCTTGTACTTTAGGGTTATTTAACTTATATTGATGAATATTGGCACAAGTTGGCTACAGGTACAAATGCACGAGCTTGCGAGTGCATATGTACAGCCAACGAATTACGTTTCCTATGTTGTTGTTTTTCCCTACTTATAAACTTTAAAACGACTGATAAAATGTTTAGACTTACGTTTATTCACAGCCCTTCCCTTGATCACAGTCTGATTAAAACCAGCCCCTTCTCCTTTCACTCGTCAGGCGATTGAAAGCAGAAGGGGGCTGGTTTTAATCAGACTGCCTTGATCACATACAGTAAACACGAAAACTTATGAGATGTAATCACAGGAAATCAAAATTAAAATACACATATATAATGAAAACTGATCGATCGATGTGAACTACCAAAGTAATATGTCTATTAATACCACTGAAACATTCTTAATTAGTTGTGATACGTTAGCAATTGATTAAAGGCTTCGTTAAAAGTGTTGGGTTCTATTAGGTTTAAGAAATTCTGGTTGTTAGGGAGTCATTGTTTAACTCCAATGATGTATATGGAGCAGGCTTGGGGCAAATTACATTTTAAAGTAATGCATTACATTACCATTACTTCAACAATTTGAGCATTAAATTACCATTACATTACTCTATTTTCTTAAAGTAATGCATTACATTACCATTACTTTAGTAAAGTAATGCATTACCATTACCATTACTTTTGGAAATTCTAAAAAATTACATGAAGCAATTTAACATTTGGGGCACTTTAACCCCTGCCTAAAATATCTAATAATAAAGCATATAGGCTATTTTGATTAGTACCTAATGAAAAAAATAAATGCATAGAAAAACTTGCTGAAAGGTAGATAAGATGTACAATTTTACCTGCTTAGCATAGAATGCCTGCATGGCTTCTATTTTAATTATTTTATCTCATATGCAATTTAAAAAAAAAGATCATTTAAACTATTTTATAAAATTGTTTGAAATCAATTCTTATCTGAAATAAGTTTGAAAACTTAAGTGTAAAGGAAGTGTACTTACAACAGAATAAAATGTGTATTTAAATAGGTTAACTTTTTAAATAAATTTTATCATTTGCAAAAAAATAAAAAGAAATAAATAAAGAAATAAGAGAAATTTATAATGTCCATCATCCGTGTCCATTTTAATTTCTTAAAATAGGTACATACAAAATAATGCCTTGTAATGCTTATGTAATGCCAGCATTACACTAGATTTTATGAAGTAATGCCTTACATTACCATTGCATGGTATGCAAATTTTGGGGCATTACACATTACTAGCATTACTTTGAGTTAATGTAATGCATTGCAATGCATTACCATTACAATAAGCATTACCCCAAGCCTGATATGGAGATAACGAGCAGTATTCAATATCAAAGGCCATAAAACAATACAAAATAGAAGCAGAGCAAACACGGACCTCCGAAATATCAGAGGGTGGGATCAGGTGCCATGGAGGAGGGAGGATCCCCTGCTGACTGGTCACACCCGCCGTGTCCTCCTTGTCATGATCGGGAGATAATGGGAAAATCCGTCGTCAATACAATGTATAAATAATGGACTAACAAGTGGTATGAAAAACGTCAGTCAGCAATTGTCTCAATGATAAATTGTATTTGCTGACCAGGTCATTGTAACGACTATAGAATTTACGAAATGATGACTTTAAACGAGACTGTTCATATTCTTGTTTCATCAAGTTGCTTGTCAATAATTTACCTTGTTTTAGAAATTGCTCATAGTGTAATATTCATTACTTTATTGGACAAAGGGGGTATATTTTATTTGTAAAAGTTCAAGTTCAAGTTTTTGTATTTGTCGGAATATTCCGTGAATCATGCCATTGTTTGTTTTTGTTTATAGGTTTAATTGTGTTGGTCCCACATGTTTTTCTATTATATGCTTATGTCTTTTGATTTTTATTTACTTGACAAGGCTATGTTCTTAAATTGTTTAAGAATTTATTGTCAATGAATATAAGAATTTACTTACAGGAGTTTCAGTGATGTTATTTAGTAATCCACACTGTATTTATTATGACATGACATCTACTGTAAGTGCATGTAGGCCGCCATTGTATGACATCATCAAATAATTCACTTGGCGCAGTAATTTGGATTTGTGATAATGTAAAGCCAGTACAAGTAGTTTCCTATTAAATTACAGTTAAATTATAGTTTTTATAACTTGAACTATTTAAAAGATACCTGTAGAGTTGATTTCTCTATTTATGATTGTTGTCATTTGACACTATTTATTTTTGCTCAAGAATATTACCTAATCACTGATGTCTACTATAATTACACCATAAGAGATAGTTCTTTGTTAAGAATTGTTTAATTCTTGATTTATTAAGTAAGTAATGCATATTTATGTTATTGTATATATATATATATATATATATATATATATATATATATATATATATATATATATATATATATATATATATATATATAATTTCAAAACAAAATGAAGAATCGGTACAGTTTTTGGTATATTTAAAAGTAAAAATCCAAAAATATCACAAAACATTTACTGCAAGCGCTTTCGCCATGTTCGGCTCTTCAGGCAGTTAAACAAATGTCAGGTAGGTTACCTGGTAACGTCAAAAGCATAAAGTTCATTGTGACGTCATAATAGATGTAGGTAGCGTTAAGTTGGCGTAATTGTTAATGTACAAATCTTGCACTAACTTTCACACATTATACAAATGAAATTTCAAAATATAAAACATACAGTATCATTTCCGATTAAGTTTGGGTTTAAAGAGGTTGATAAATCAGGAATGGAAATTCGAACCAACTCATCTATGAACTGTAAATCGGAAAACGTCATCTACTGTGCCATCTGTCCGACGTGTAAAGAATATTATATTGGACAAACGGGAAAATTAAATGCCAGGGTTCGTGTGCACAAGCAAATTAAAGACCCTAGTGTGCGTAATACACCGTGTTGTGAACATTTCGCAAAATGTGGCAAAGGAATATTTAAGATTTTCCCTTTTTATAAACTTCCAAGTGAAAACGAAAATTTACGTTTGGCAAGAGAAGACTTTTTTATCAACCTCTTTAAACCCAAACTTAATCGGAAATGATACTGTATATTTTATATTTTGAAATTTCATTTGTATAATGTGTGAAAGTTAGTGCAAGATTTGTACATTAACAATTACGCCAACTTAACGCTACCTACATCTATTATGACGTCACAATGAACTTTATGCTTTTGACGTTACCAGGTAACCTACCTGACATTTGTATAACTGCCTGAAGAGCCGAACATGGCGAAAGCGCTTGCAGTAAATGTTTTGTGATATTTTTGGATTTTTACTTTTAAATATACCAAAAACTGTACCGATTCTTCATTTTGTTTTGAAATTATTTATTGATCGGTACATGAATCCAAGATGTCACAAACCAGAGCTAAGACGGTAGCGGAATCCAACGGAATTATAGGGATTTTAGAAGAAATCTCGGAGAAAATTTCTACACTTTGTAGTAAGTATGAGAATCTTACTGTTGCAATCAAGGATATGGAGGAACTGAACCGCATATTTCGAGAGGAAGTCCAGGTTTTATTATCTACCAGGAATGCTGACAACGATGGAAATATGTCACATGGAAATAACTATGCGACTAATGCGGAAAATATAATTCAACAATGGAGCGAATTAAATCTTGAAAAGGAAGCTTACAAGAAGAGGAGACAACTGAAAGGAGTATGGTTTAAACTTCTTAACCAGAGGAAACAGGCATACTGGAATGCTATCAAAAATGAAAATCTTGCCAATACCTACGAAAACTGGAAAAATGAAGAAATAATTATTTTTCCCAGGAAATTTAGGATCAAAGCGATCGACTCGGAATCCACCGAGGAAACAGAAATTAGAGCTAATTTAGCACTACAAAGATTTGAGACGGAAATTACATTAATTCGACTGAGAGTTCCTAAATTCAAAAGTCAGTTCGAAAATGGTGATAAAGTTATGACCGAAGAAATACAAAAATGCAGTAATGGCAAAATGGAGGAAAAACTACTGGAATTATGGCTTAAGGATGTGTCAAGAGAGGAGGAGAAATCACAAAAATTCTTGGAATCTAAAAAAGTGTGGTTAGATCCAATACAAAGAAAACTACGGCAATGAAACAACCAAAACACCAAATAAATCAAAACCGGAAAACAGACCAACCAAGAAAAATTTCAACAGAAAACCGAGAGACAACTTTCCGGAAAGAAAAAACAACAGATTTACCAACTCTAAATCTAGATCAAAGACACCTCAAGAGCGTCACACATCGTATGTAAATGCCGTAAAAAATGGCAATTTACCTAAGCGAATTGCCAATCAGAGAATACCAAATAACCCACGAGGATTCCTCCCAAGAAATCAAAACAATTATGGTCCGACCAAGGGAAGATTCAACAATATGAGAACCGGTCATAATGGCGATAGACGACAAAATAGTGGCCATCAAAATCAACCATTACAGGATCAAGAGATTAGAGAAAAACGGAACTCCAATCAAAATTCGAACAGCAGAAAACATTTTTTAGGACCACGCCAACCTCAAAGAACACGGAAAAAACAAGCAACTTTCCGTTTCAAGAGTCATTAAATAATAAATCAACAGGTCCCAAAATTATTAATCTCTCAAGCAGAGATTTAAATAATATCGAAAAAGAAATATTATTCAGGGGATTAAAATTTACGCCAACACCAAAGAGGGACAATGTGGACTTAATTGCAGATACGGATGAATTTTGTCGCAAATTACGTTTAAGAGAATATTTTCAAAATTCTCCATATGATGATGAATCCCTTGTTAGAAACAAAAAAGGATTTAGACCGCCGATAAACAGAGAGAAACATTTTGAAGAATTTATAACATGTCTTAAGTCTTCTGCTCACTCTAACAAAGAAGAAACGAGGACAAAAAGTAATATATCTAAATCCCAACAAAATGCAATACAGGATCTACGGAATGATTCATCCATAATCATAAAAGAAGCTGATAAAGGAGGCGCTGTTATTATTATGGACAAACCCCATTATAAGGAAATGGTACTGAACGAACTTGAGAACTGTCGGTTTTATAGAAAATTAACAGCCAACGAAGATCGTCACACAATGCTCAAGGTTGAGAAATTAACTAAAAAATATGCCGACAATTTAACAAAAAATGAAATTGATTTCTTAACTAACTTTGAATTGAAATCCAGTAATTTCTACGGATTACCAAAAGTCCACAAATCTAAGGAGATCCAGGAAGCTGTGAAAAATTGTGATGACGCATATATAAAAATATCCCAACCTGCTGACCTTAAAATACGTCCGATCATCGCTGGACCTGCATCAAGCACCCAACGACTGAGTAATTTATTGGACATTTTATTGAAACCACTATGCAAATTATTACCCAGCTTCGTAAGAGATGATATGGATTTTCTGAATTATATTCCCCAAAATGTAGACCCAAACACTATTCTCGCCAGTTTTGATGTTACAAGTTTGTGCACAAATATCCCACATACTTTGGGACTGGAAGCAGTTAGTTACTGGATAGACAAACATCCGGATATTATAAATGAACGATTCCCAAAAGAATTCATTTTAGAAGGACTGAAGATAGTGTTGGAAAATAACCATTTCCATTTTAACAATGAGTTCTACCTACAAATAAAAGGAACCGCCATGGGGACAAAAGTTGCTCCCTCATACGCAACTTTAGTGATGGGATATTTAGAAGATCAACTATATGGAAAAATACCTGAACTGTTTGATGTCGACTTTGCTAACTACATAAAAAATAATTGGAAACGTTACCTAGACGACTGCTTCATATTTTGGACCAGGAGTGAAGAAGACTTAACTAAATTCCATTCACTTCTAAATAACCTCCATGATTCCATACAATTTACTATAGAAAAAAGTAGTATGGAACTTCCATTTTTAGATCTTCTTATTATAAAGAATGGATCGTGTATAACTACAGACTTGTACTCTAAACCCACGGACACGCACCAATATTTGGATTTTAGATCGTGCCACCCATCCCACACAAAACGTAATATTCCGTTTAATTTAGCACGGAGAATTTGTACAATTATTACAGATGAAACCCTACGATGTAGACGTTTGGAAGAATTAAAACTATATTTAAGACGGCAAAATTATCCATTGGATCTAATAAACATTGGAATAGAAAAGGCATCCGAAATTCCAATAGAGGACCTAAGAAATCCACGCCATATAGACGACACCGATGATGACGGGAAAATAGCCTTTGTAGTTACCCATAACCCAAGGAACAGAAACATCCTTATGGACGCTAAAAGATTTTATCCCATTTTAGAACAATCGGAAAATATGAAAAGTTTAGTTCAGCCAAATGATATCATAAACAGTCGACGACAAGCACCAAGTCTTAAAAAACTGTTGACCAAGGCCCGTTTTACAACACAGGAGGAAATTCCAACCATTAAAAAATGCGGAGATCCGAGATGCGGAACATGTACATATTTAGAAGAGGGAATAAAATCCAACTTAAATCAGGAATGGAAATTCGAACCAACTCATCTATGAACTGTAAATCGGAAAACGTCATCTACTGTGCCATCTGTCCGACGTGTAAAGAATATTATATTGGACAAACGGGAAAATTAAATGCCAGGGTTCGTGTGCACAAGCAACAAATTAAAGACCCTAGTGTGCGTAATACACCGTGTTGTGAACATTTCGCAAAATGTGGCAAAGGAATATTTAAGATTTTCCCTTTTTATAAACTTCCAAGTGAAAACGAAAATTTACGTTTGGCAAAAGAAGACTTTTTTATCAACCTCTTTAAACCCAAACTTAATCGGAAATGATACTGTATATTTTATATTTTGAAATTTCATTTGTATAATGTGTGAAAGTTAGTGCAAGATTTGTACATTAACAATTACGCCAACTTAACGCTACCTACATCTATTATGACGTCACAATGAACTTTATGCTTTTGACGTTACCAGGTAACCTACCTGACATTTGTATAACTGCCTGAGGAGCCGAACATGGCGAAAGCGCTTGCAGTAAATGTTTTGTGATATTTTTGGATTTTTACTTTTAAATATATATATATATATATATCCATATATATATATATATGGAAAATGTATGGTTAATAAGATAATTTGGTAATACATGTATATGAGTGCTTTTAATTGTTAGAATTATAATAATTTATGCCTGTCAGGATTGTCAGGAAAATGAAGCATTTTGTTTGGTTAGTTTCTAGATGCAAAGGCAGCCAACTTCTCAGTTTTGTCAGATAGCTCCACTGAGCATTTGACTATTTCATATCTTATTTTATTAAATGATCAGGAATTTTGGCGCTCTCTGATTGGTCTAGACGCCTTTTCCTGAGATGTACCACAGAGTGAGTTCACCTCATATGAGGTTTATTCGGGGTTTCCCTCTTTGACCAACCATATATTTGCTTACAGCTTTTTCGACCAATCAGATTGCGTGTTTCAAAGCATGTTTCGGCGTGAATGTAAACATGGCAGACGCCATTACCAAGGAGATAATACATTTTTGAAAGTAAATTGTTGAGTATTTATTGTTTAATAATAATTGTTTTTTTTATTTTTAACTACTATTTGTTAAGCTGTTGAAGTATATCAACATGTAATTATTAAAGACTTCCTCGGAGTGCACTGCAAAACATCCAATGCTGGTTGTTTAGCAGAACTTAAAAGACTACCATTTTGGTCAAAATTTCCTTCTCAAGTATCAAACATTGGAATCACCTGAAAACTTCTGATTCTTTGGCCTTTAAACTTTACCAATCCACAAGTAACTGTAATTCTTGGACTTAGAAATTATTTTCTATTCTAGATAATCTTGGATTCTCAAACATTACAAAATGTACAGGTTCCATCCGACACCTTTTAGCAAACATTAAACAAAGAATCATTGATCAGTGCACTCAGAAGCAAACATCAAAAATCTTTGGTTCAGAAAAACTTGATTTCTTCAAGAAAGTATACAATGTACTTAAGAAAAAGAAGTCCTTATGTTGATTTACTCAAAAAAAAAAAAAAAAAATCTGAGAGATCCTCTTTTAGAAGAATTAGACTAAGCGCACAAAAACTTGCAATAGAAAGTGGTTGATTTCCACATCAAGAAATGAAAGATATTGTAATGTTTGCAATACTGGTGTGATTGAGGATGAAATACTAGTACATTTTTTTCACTGTTATTCTTATTCTAAGCTAAGAAACACATTCTTTAGTAATATTTATAACACAACAAAGAAAAATAATAATCTTAGCAATGAGAAATATATGTTACAATTATATGTAAACAGTGATATACATGTACATAAAGTCTTAAAAGTTACTGTTAAATTTATCAGAGACTGTGTTGAACTTAGAAGTCAATTACTTGACAATTCATGAAAAAAAATTATGTAAACATTATTTAATGATGTTCAGTGGGCCTTTGCCAATTATTGTAATTTTTTTGTGCCAATAAAGTATTTGTATTTGTAAAAAGTGATGTTACATTTAACATTATATTACGGATGTTTATATTTGATGGAGACAAGAATGAAAGTGTCAAAAGTGTTATAAATTCCTAATCATTGAATAAAACGGTTATTGACTTTTGAATTCGGTTTACTCGTGAATATACGGATCTGGTCAGGTATTGGTTAACCTCGGCCTTCGGCCTCGGTCAACCAATACCTGACCAGGTCACTATAGTCACGAGTAGAGCATCATCAAAAGTCAATAATTGTATAAGGAGATGATGAATGTGTAAGCGGAGCACGCCCTCTGGTGAGAGATTGGAGGCGTAATATGAAAATCTGGCCCGCGATTCCGTTCGAAGCGTTGTTACTGTAAATAAAAATGGCGGCTAAGAAACAGTTTACGTAGGTAGTTTAGTTAAATTTCTTGTTACCGTAACGATATTTTATGTTGATTGTTATTGGATTAAAAATTAGTATTTTCATAATATGCACAAATATTTTTTTTATATTGAAAAAGGTCTTCAGCAGGATAAATTCGTAACACAGTCAGTAAGTGACCTGATACAGATTCATACAGGGTGTGAAATGGAAATCCGTATTGGGACTCGGCAAATACGGATTTCCATTTCACACCCTGTATGAATCCGTATTAGGTCACTAACTGACTGTGTAACTAATATTATTAGTGCAGTGACTGGATAAAGCTTTGGTTTATTAGGTTACCTTTATTAGGTCAATGCAAGGGGTAGTTGCAGGATAAAATACGTAGAGCATGCTCTTGCGTATGAATGAACTGAGATATATACACTCCGTATGCAGGTGATGAAGGTATATTGCTGCATAAGTAGGGGAAGCTGACGATAGAAAAGTAAAGTCATCGCATTTATCATATAGCTTGGTTAAAATCCGTAGAGAAAATGTGTCTTGGGGTATTTTTACCCAAACTGAGATATTTTACACTCCGAAATTTGAAAAAGGGGTAAAAATAGGAATAGTATAATTTGTTGCAAATAAAGTAGGTTTAATCTGCACTATATCAAAAGTTTTAAAAGTCATCACTTTAAAATCAATATAGTATGGTTATTAGCGTTAATGCCTAATTAACGCTGTTTTTCAAGTTAAATAATCCGGGGGCTATTCAGACAAGAGGTGTAGATTTTGGGTGGAAAATCTTTGTTTTCCAAACTCAGCAATGTTTTTTATTTTCGTATAAAAACGTAAGGCAATTAATTAACCTCAAAAAAGCAAAATTTTGAAAAACCCACACGAACCATTTAAGGGTTCTTTTTTAAATAAATTTTAGGACTAATAAAAATATTAATTCAGTCTTTTTGAAAAATTTAAAGAATGGTTTCAAAATCTAAAAAGCACAAAAAATTTTCAGAAAAGTGTTTAAATTCCCTAAAATATATATTCGCTTATGTTTTTTTCACATGAAAAAAAAATCATAGTCATTTAAAAAACTTTCCAAAACAATTTATATCAATTTGGAATTTCCCAATCTATTTCTAGATCAATGTAGATGAAATAAATCCTTGTATTGACCTCGAGCGTCACGTGCAGGTCAATACAACGTGCAGTATTTTTCTAACATAGTTGGATCTCAGCCAATCAGAGAGATGGAAATTATTCAATCATATATAATAAAACGCAATATTATTGCGAACTGGAAAATACATTGCGTTTAATCGCAAAAGCATTGCGTTTAATCGTAAAATTATGCGTTTGAAATGCAAAATTATTGCGATTCAACGCAAAATATTGGGTTTAAACGCAAAACACTAAGCACACCATATTCATTCCGAAAATTCATTATGCGAAAGAAAAGCCACAAAGTCCTCCATGAGAATAAGCCATCGTTAGTGGTGAAGGAATATGCTTAACAAAAACTTCTCTGCAATGACGTTCGTTGATATCGGCAAGAATGGTCCAGAACTTGACAAAGTCATCTTCACTCATGATGAGGTTTTTCTTTTCATAATCCTCCGTAGAGAAGAAATTGAAGAATCCTGTAACCATTGGTTTAAGTTTGCTTGCCATTTCATCACCAGGAGCGTTTAGAAGAAAATACTTTAAATCTATGTAAAATTTTACATTGAATATCTTAGAACTTTTAAAATGTTATTTTTCCACCATTTCTTAAAATATGCTAGGAATATAAAATATAAGTTGCAATGTATATTTTTAAAACAACTTTTACACATTCACTCAACAGAATTTGCAAAGAAATGAAATTATATAAACGAAGTTTGGATAATATCTACATTGCTTTTTGTCTGAAAATCGAATATTTTGACCAATATCTCAGAATTTACATCACTGACCCCATTATTTTCATTATCTTTAACTACACGTACTTCTAACCGATCAGCACTTAAGTCACAAAAAGTTAGATACAGGAAAATGTATATTGATGCTAAATGCCAAAAATATGGTACATTTTAGTGCAAAAAGATAATACAATAATTTAAGTGCATAAGTTTGTATGATACATATATATTAATTAGACTATGTCAAGTCAAATAAGAATAATGACATGTAATTATATTCGTTGCCATGATTACATCTGATAAACTAGATGCTGCCATGAGACAGTAATCCCACACTAAGGTATTTGCCTCTAAATACACACTGCTTCATATATATATTGGTCTTTCCAGGGAAAAGGTAAAAAAAAATTCTAAAATTTACTCTGTACATGTATTCGTCAAATCAAGCATACAGTTCTATAATTAAGGATGTAAAATAGATTTTGATAATTTTTTGCCAAGAATATTGGAGTTTTATGAAGAGACTTACTTTTACATTCGACAGCCGACTTTTACATTTTAGTAACTGTAGTTGGTCTCTGTTTAAATTGTAAAAGTTGGTTCGTCGATTTGTAATTAAAGTAAGTCTCTTCATTAAACCCCAATAGGAACTTTCTACATGTATTTTTTCAACAAATTATTGACTCGGCGTTAAACAATATTAATCAATCAATCAACAAATTATTACAAAGCATTTTTGATGAATTTATCAAAACGTTCAAACTTTTTTTAGCATTTGGTCAGCAAAAAATAATAAATAAATTCTAAAAGATGTAACACAATCGATTTCGTCACACTCCTCACACACACACGCGCGCGCATTATTTGAAATAGGCCTAGTTTGCAAAGTTATGGTAAAGCATTGTTTGTTCTGATCATTTTAAGAAGATGGGGGATAAGGCGGGCGAAGTGCCTATAGATCGGCAGATAAGAAGTGAAAAATTAAATCTCAATTATATCCAATTTTTATTTGATATTTCATCTAATATTAAAGTATACTAAATGTAAAATCTCTACAATTTAAAAAAATCCCACAAAAACTGAAAATACATGCCTATGGGAAAAGCATACACACACTAAAAAAAAAAACGACCATCTTCTCATACTTTAACAATTCTTTTAATATGGAATGGGTCTTCGCTCCATTTTTTTGGAAGATAATCCTAAAAGTTTGCAATAAAATTTACATTTTTTGGTTTACAAAAACATGGAGCGAAGACCCATTATACCTTAAAAGTACACTTTTATGGCAAAACATTCGCATATTATCGAGAAATACTTCAAGTCCATTAAGTCAAGGATCATATCACAAACATGATTTAAATACCCACAATCATCATGAGCCATGTAGCACAGTTGTTAGCGCGTTAGTGTCAAAGCAATATGATTCTTCGGATTTTTAATATTCGATCAGTGCTTACTATCAGTTCAAGATATATTGACACGCAAAAGAAACGCAACATCCTACTTTAGGGGGAAATAATTATGTAAAGTAAAAAAAATTGTATCTTAAAATTATGGATATCTTCACTTTGATATACACCGGTAGTTTAACGGTTGAACGATTTCCATACCATAACCGGAAGTCAAGTTTGCGTCTGCTTAAAAAAAATCAAAAATTGCATGTTTAACAAAACATTTGGCAATATTATGGAGTTTAAACAGGTCGGAGAGAATACTCGAAATCGGGTATTATCCTTGAAATCGCGTATAATACCCGATATTAGGGTATCGTTGAATCCACGAAATCGGGTATAGGAGGTGTAATCACCTAATAAAACTTAAACAATTGGATGGCGCATGTTGCCGAGTTAACTTTCATCTAGATACACATGTTTTGTAAAGGTATCACTAGCCAAGTAAGAATTTGGGCGTCAAGATTAATGCGCTCAGGACAACAAGTACCCGTGGAGCTCAGTACATTTCATGATCTGCACACAAAAAGGCGTTCGATTTGCTTTATATTTTTCATAATGTTGAAAGTATATGAATCTTCCTAATGTTCATTCCCAACACAACAGAATTGTGAAGTATCAGAATTCGGGAATTTATAGTAATTCCACATCAACACGACAAACATGAACAATTTGTAAATAAATCAAATTATACGGAAACACATTTCACACACAAGATATGATGCCATGTACAAACAAGAGATTGTCTATCGTATCTAATTATTCATCATTAATTACTTTCACATTCACCTTGTGCATAAAATCAAATTTATTTATGAATGTATAAATAATTTAATAATAAAAATGTCTAAAATTTCAGCTAAAAAAACCTCTTTCTGTTTGGGTTTTTTTTTTTTTTTTGAATTTTCCTTTTTTTTTTTTTAATCATTCATACATATTTGCAGAATATGTCTTCAACATTTTAGCAGAGACAGTAATTAGTTTCAGGAATACAGCTTATGAGAGAACATAACTGTTGATCGTTTAATTTCGCTAAGTCATCAATTACAATTTCTTGGCGACTTCAAAGGGGGAAGGGGGGAGGGGTGGAGCTAAAGGCTTCTTGACCACCTCTGACAAAACAACCTCGACTGTGTTCTACATGTGTCCAAGAGACCTCTCTTTAAATGTCACGGTCGGTAAAACTCGGTTATATATTTTTAATTGTAGGGAAGATTTATTCATCAAATAAAAATCATATAGGTAAACAAAAAGCAACCTGTTATTTTCAAAAACACTATATGAGACGAAGTAACTAGACTTCATGCTTATTTTTTAAAAACATTTTTTCATTATAGATGAGTATTAGGAAAAGTTATTGCCATGAGTAATAAGTATCATAGATAAAATAACTAAAAGAAAACTATGACATATTGTCTAGAACCAATCAGATAGTGCGTTGTATTAGCATATTATGAGGTATAAGATAGTGATATAAAAAAATATAGAAGGTAAAGAGGTAAAATTTACCCTGTCTATCAAATAGTATAATAAAGAAAGGAAGTGAATAATTTTTATCTAAATTTTAATGTCCGATGAGGAATTATATTCCCAAAAAGTAAAACAAGAGTTTCCAAGTCAATTGAACACTCCATTATTTCAGTTTGTCCATTAACATATTCATAAACGTAAAAACTATAAGAAATGTGAAAACTTTACTATGTAATTCATATTTCAATATGACTGTACCTCGATCTATATTGAGAAATTCCATGTATTATAAGCTTTTGAAAAGATGTACACATTTGACCCCCCCCCCCCCCAAAAAAAAGAAGATCCTGTTCATATGACTTCTCGCTCTCAATTTTCACACAAATGCATAAAATAAAGAAAAAGTAGCATATCTTGTATCGATTAAAATGCAACCAAAAAATTTACGGTGTCTTTGAATAAAAATTTCCATGCTAAATTGACATAAAAAGATACTCACCTTCAATTAGCTATTTTCAACCTGTTTTCCCGTGGGTATTTATTTAATCTTATTTTATTTTCTTCTTTGTAATAACGTTGGTATTCTATTATGGCAGAGATATACAATTATGACTCGCTTATACTGTACTCTCTAACTGTTAGGAATAATTTATATTTCACGTAAAAGGGACGCCATACATTTTTCAGTAAAAATACATAACACGGCGTTAGTCGTTTAATTTCTTTAAAGTTTCACATTTTGTGAATAGTGCACAAATTAGAAAATTAAGTATAGGTAATACTTTAATGGGAAATAAAGACAAACGAAGTGTAGTTATTTGTTTTTAGAAATTATATTGAAAAATAATAACGCCATTGTGTCCTCTTTGTTACCCCAGCAGTGTTTGTCGTGTGATTTTAAACTTATTTGACAACCGCATGAATTAGGTTTAATAAAAATAAATCCACAAGATACTGATGTACAAGTAACAGTAACGGGCATAATGCGCCTTTGCTTTATTCTTTTGTTTTTAAAGAAAGTTGCACGGAATACCTGATTTCGCGGATTCAACGATACCCTAATATCGGGTATTATACGCGATTTCACGGATAATACCCGATTTCGAGTGTTCTCTCCGACCTGTTAAAGGGTTTTAACTGTTCATCACAGGTAATGCAGCAATATTTCAAACAATAAACTCTCCTTTCGTTTCCCGTAACGATGCTAAGGCTTCTTGAAAATGGCTTAAGTACGCATTTCCATTGCTCTAGCTGGAAAATTTCAATGTAAAGGTGATGGAGAGTTGCTGATGCAAAAATTCACAACAATACGCCTCAAAAGGGTCTTACGTATCATATTCATTAAGGACAGTCCTTGTACCGGAAGTCCAGGGGTGGCTACACTGCTCTAAGTTAGAGAAAATTCGACCTAATCATCTGAAAAACGGGCATTTAACATGGTAAAGAATAATTCCTTCGCTCAGATCTCGATATTGATGAACCTATTGTATCGTAGAAATTAAGCTGCAATTGTTGTAGGGCTGGGTATTGGCCTGAGAATTCGTATTGCGATATATTGCGATATTTTTAAATGTATTGCGATATGTATTGCAATATTTTCAATGTAATAAAAATGGCATTTTCTTACTATATTTACTTTAATTTACATGCAGAATGTACACAACTATGATAAGTAACCGACACGGAAAAAAATCTTGTTGATTTCATTTAAGTTATGCTCTGAAATTTTACCACAAAACAACTTCTGACTTACTGTTTGGCTTAATAACAAACTTTTATAAGTCCATTTTTATATTTAATGACAAAATTCCTTAACCTATGTATATTGCCAATATATCGATATTACAAAATTGTATTGCGATACGATATTTTTTGTCATTGTATTGCAATATATTGAAATATCGATATTATTGCCCAGCCCTAATTATTGTTGTTTAGGGCAGTCTTGCACGTTTTACTTGAATGACTGGGAGGGAGTGTTTCAACAGTCATGTGTTACTTAGTAAAGTAAAAAGATAAACATTTAACATTTTTATTAAACATCTGATGTTCTGAAAAGTGAGTTTAGCCTTACTGTATTCATTTTTGAAAATCACAAGATAAAAAAATCAAACATTTGTAGATTACTGCTTGTTGCGTTTCTTTTGCGTGTCAGTATATTATATATTACTGTAGTCAGCGGCGACTCACACATATTGTTCCGACAAAAATAGTTCCATCATGATAATTAGATACAACATTATTGTTTATGATAAAAATAATGCTGTGTATGTCATACGTAAAAGAAACCAAAATTAACGTAATTTTTTTCTCCAAAGATCACTTTCCCCCCGAAATGCAAATAAAAAATATTAATATTCCTACGCTCGCTCCCTCCTCAGCTTTCTTTTGTAACATGTTTGATAACAGAGAATATCTAGGTCATTCTTCGATTGATATCTTTTCACCGATGAATTCATTATACTATATCAACAACTGTATTAATTTCATGTTAATTGTTCGTTAATTATCATATAGTTTCCTCTTAGAGAAAAAAATTAATCACTGTGTGTGTGTAATATTAAAGCTGACATGAATTCTTAAAAACATTTTCATCTATGTACGACTTGTTACATACCAACTATAGCCGTATTCCGCCATATTTCTTTCAGATACCTTGTCTTATTGTAACGATATATATACTCCAATCGCATCATCTCGGGTCTTTCCGTCAGAGGTCGGAAAAACAACCTCGAATGTATTAACATCATCGGATGTTAAAAATTTATACATTTCCTGTTTATTCAAACATAGGATAGAGTGAGTTAGAAGTCCCTTCTATAGTATATTTTAGGTAATATCATTATTATGAATAAAGTTAAACTCCATATTCCAAAGACAAAAGGTCTCCATGCATTTATTTCAAAGATAATGAAAAGGGAGGGCTGTAATGGCGTCTACCATATACATTCGAGGTCGTTTTTCCGCTAGTCGGAAAGGCCCGAAAAGTTGCGATTGATATATACCCCAATGCGCTCGTTACACTTCAATGATTTTTTGGCTTGGCTATCGACTTGTGCACATCTCCGATGGTAAAGCATTTGAAAACATATGAGTTGTTCAAGACATTTCAAAACAACAACAAACAACAGAATAATCATATTTTGAATAATTATAATGATTTGAATCAAATGTAATAAAGAAAAGAAAGAAAATGCAAGTATGGAAGAAAAAATGAGTTGCACGAGTACGCATTTTTACCTTGCGCCAATTTATGCAGAATAAACTTGAAATAAAAAGCAGTAAAACCCGTAAACACACTTTGAAATTATCATCATCTGTATGGAACAAAACAACCAGCGTCTTTTGATTTGCAGTACGTCTTATGCAGTTGATGCATGTCGAGAAAACGCGTCGAACGCACGCATACCTGGTAATAAGATCACTGCATCGGTTCGAAGATGTGCACAAGTCAAGTAATATACACCCTGAATTCCATTTATTGAAATATGCACCACAAAAAAGAAATAAACTCCATAAAAACTCAATAGTAAACACACTGTCACTACTCCGTACAGTCTAGCACGTCGATACACTTCGTCCGTGCTGATCAGATTTTGGTCAGGGGAAATATCACAAGTGCATTTGGTATTTGCGCGGCTGAAAGGGGGGAGGGGGTGTAACTAAAGTATTATAACTGCTGTTCATAAGGTATAACTGAAAATTGTCTATCTAGTTCTAATAAAAATTCTATATATAGTCTGCGGTTGTTTTGCATCGCAAAATTCATTTGTCAATTATAACTGATTATTTTAGTACTAGTCTCAAATCTAAACCAAGTAATTTGATATACAGTAATTATTGAGGTCAAGACTTAAAAACATTTAACCAGAATATATACAGATTTTTATGTGTACATCTGTACGTTCTTTAGCACACAGGCGGAGAAAGACCATCCCCTGTTTAGATTGACATTTAGGCATTTGTATTTTTTAAGCGGAGAGTGGGGGGGGGGGATAATTGACATGACCGTTATCAAAATTTTCTTGGAAGACAGACATTTCTGCCAAAGATTTTTTAATGTCTCACTCCGACCACAAAGTATGTACATTCTGAGAAATTTTACTGTTTTAAAATGATGTTGTTACAACTGTACAGGAAGTCTTTCGAGTTTTCAGGAAAAACCCCTACATAAACAAATACATGGGCGCAGACATTTTTGGACACCCAAAGTTGTGCGGAGGAGAAAATGCTAGCTGATTGGTCAATAAGAGAAAAGACTTGTTATGTATTTGACAAGTGAAATAAAGTTGATAAAAATCTCATATCAAGACTTGGGTTTCTGTGAGGTATATAGGAGTTACAGGTAAAAATTTGAAGGGAGGGATGCACTTTTGTTAGAGATTTTCAGTTGGTGTCAACGCACCTAGTTGTAAACAAATGGAAATTGAAGTAAAAGTGCAACGGCACGGTATATTTTTTCTGGCATTTTTTGTTTTCCAATATCTCGAGCTTTCACGACAAAAAGGTCATTTGCCCGAAATTCAATACATGTATCAGTGAGAGGGGCTAAAGTTTGTATGGAAGTCTATGGGAAAACATTTGGTGGTGTTTGTCCTATAGAATAGGTATGAAATAAAAATTGATTACAGCCAAAAAATTTGGTGGGATTATATTTTAATTAGTTTGTCTCACAATGGGACTGCACATAGTGAAAAAATGCCTTTTTGCCTGATATTTTCAATAAATGTTCATGTAAATAATTTTAAATAAATATTTATACCGCATTTTAAATAATACTTTAATATTTAATCATCAAACAATAATTTTTTGAGGATTTTATATGCAGACATTGGAACAGATTGGTAATTTCAATTTGTGTTAATCAGAGTTGATTGAATAATTTATAACAAAATTTGACTGCTGTTAACTAATTAGGTTACTTTGTTTTTACATAAGGTAATCCAGCAGAAAAGCCAGTTTCAGTCATGTAATCCTGGTTGAAATAAAAGTTATACTTTTGGTGAAACTAGCTTGTAGGAAATTTAATTGAAATTACAGTACAATATATTTTTGCAGAAAATACATTGAAAATGCTAAATATGCAAAATTATAACTGATTAAAAAAGGTGTCTCTCTCTCTCTCTCTCTCTCTCTCTCTCTCTCTCTCTCTCTCTCACAAATGCTTAAAAAAAATTCAAAAGATGGTGTAAATACTAAAGAATTATTATGTAAGCTACTAGATGCATTTATCAGTATGTTTTAATAAAATAAAATGTATTTCAGTATTATCAAATCATATGAACAACTTTCTGCTGTACCATTTATTACCCGTTGGGAACAGATCAAGGATTTTTTTCAGGCGGCGATGTCGAAACTTGTTCAAAAATTGGAATAATTCAAAATTACAAAATTTTCAGTGGGGATGTATTTGATTCTCTGATGCCAGCAACCCACTGCTGATAGAATTTGTGTTAATCTTATGTACATTTGAACTAGAGATAATTCTCTTTCTTTCCATTGATTATTTTATCTACATTAGTTTTCACTCTTTCCATAACCCAGCTTTTTCTTACAAAAACCTGCTGATTTTCTTCATTTTCCATTAAAACGGGTACCTGCTACCCTGAATGATTAACATGATCTACCTTGAGAAATTATTAGAGATAATAAGAAAAACAAGCAAAACATATGCTACATTAATCATTTTATTTTAAAAGTTTGAAAGAAAAATAGAAAAATGCTTCAATTTATAGACATCTTTTCTGTTTCACAGATGTTGGTCTGATTGACTGGGGTGTGAAATGTAACAGCCAATAGTGTACTTAAGCTAAGACTTTTATTTCTTAGATTTTTTTCCAGATTCTATAAGCAAATATTTATTTATTTAGTACGATAGTGTGTTTTGGAGAGGGGGTCTTTTTTTAAGTATACATAGATTATGGTAATATTCTACTTTTTGTTTTACACTATGAAAAATCTCAATTTATTATTATTAAATAAATAAATAAGTGTTTGCTATCAAGTATGGGCCTGTTCAAAACGACATTAGTCCGGATCAAACAATCATTATCTTACTTAAACAAATGAAAAAGAAATATAATTAAATGTACAAATACATATGTAGACTTTTCACTCGCCATTCAATTTACTCCATGCTTCGTTCTGCACCAAATTCCATGTTTCTCGGGAAAAGTTTACCAACATACACTCAGAGTTACTTCAGCAAATGTTATCTGAAAAAAAAGCATTGAAGCATTTTGAAATTTAAAAAAGTCAAATAAGGAAGTGTGCTTTGCCGTAGTAATTCAAATAACTTGTGTAACTTTTATAGGCCACTTTAGAAGTTGGAGGTTTTTCTAAAGTGTGGGAACTGAATGACCAGTGGGATCGAATAAACTTTTGGAAGTAAGTTTATAAAGGACCGAAGAATTATCATTGACCAGAAATGCTTTTCAAAGGTTAACAAGGATTTCATTCGTAAAGGAATGAAGTTTTTATCAATTTGGACATTTAAAACAGACATGAAATCTTAAAAACATTTTCATCTAAACACATTGACTGTTAATCGTTAACCTTATTGGTCCAGAAGTAATTTACATTCAATTACATTTTAATTTTTTTTTCATTTATGTACCACAGAATCAAACTACTGTAGTTTATTGTGTATAAATAACTTTGAATGAAGATTTATTAGTTCTATATCTTAACAATTATAACCAGAACGTAACTATTTTTTAAAGTATTTGATCGGAAAAAAATCCGATCTTTTTCTTTTTCTTAAACACTATTTTAAGAGAGTGTTACATATGTTTTATCTTTTTTTCGTACATGTAGGAAATTCTCTTTAAAGATGAAAGATTTTTAATAATGCATATTATATAATAAATTTAATGTTGCTAAGACACGTTTATAAATTTTTATATAGATCTACTACATTTACAGTTAACAGTTATTTTTATTTGTGATTTTATTTATTTTCTTAAATCAACCAACATATCAGTGAGATTTAAACCTTTTATATTTCCCCTAACAAAATAAACTTTTACAGCAACCACGTGTGTCAAAGTGCTGTACAATGCATTTTTACTGTCGAGTTATCAATGGATAACATTACCTCTGAGTGATGCATATTTTAATAAAAGTAAAAAAGGACAATTGTTTCGACGTGTGCACATCACTGTAACTATAGTATGATTTAGGTAACTCGTATTCAAGTTTCTCGACCTGCATGCATGTATATCGGCTTTTGCTGTACATGAATGCTCACCGTGTTAGTGTTTTTCGACTCAAACTCAAAGATTATTTACTTCTCAGTATGATTCTAGTTTTGTTAGATTTTTACTTTTGAAACATGTATTTGCTCAGTTTGTTGTGTGTCTTAAAACAATAGTATCGGAGATGTGTACATGTCGACAGCCACCTGATTTTCCTAACCCATCTTAAACACTCTTTGTTGCAGATGCAAATGTTAGAACAAAATATACTGAGTAGTTCAGCAGGGATTGTATAATTTTTATTAATCAGAATTCGTATTCATATGATCTAATTAAGAAAAAAAGTTTTGTCTGCCATCGTAACTTCTCGGCAAAACAAAACGTGTTTCTCCGAGCTCGCTAGATGCGTTTGACAACTCCATCGCACGTGTGTAGACCAAGGCTAACTGGTCTTGAGGACACAGGTATGTGTACTGTTTGTTATGAGGCTGTGTAACAGTTATGCTACGGACTCACGAAATTTACACCAGTTCCATAACTAGACACTAAGACAGCGCAGTTTATTTTTTTTTTTATAAAAGGTATTAAACACTGTTAAACATATTAAATCTAAAAGTCGAATATCTTTGGATATGGGATAACACATATCTATTCTTGTTATTGCTAGGGTTCGAATCCCACGAATACCATCTATTATTTTTATAAAATAAACATTTTTACGAGATTTTTTTCTCTAAGAAATGTTTTTTCTCTCATAATTTCATAAATTTCCATAATGAGATGTTAATTTAAATATTCAATTCACATATTGAATACGATTCCTTAATATTTGACGCTGTAGGCAGTCTGCCCGCCTTGTTCCCCCATCTTCTGTGTTCTTGTACTTTACATGTACATGTATGTGAACACCTTCACACTGTGTTTGCATCACTGATTATCATTTCGGCACACCTCGGCCGATCCATATAATTCATCTGATGAAGGCGACGGAATCAGCCAAGATTTGCCGAATGACATAGCACATACGAGGGGTGATAAAAAAATTCGCGAACTAATTGAATAACTTCCGAAAAAGAAATGATAAGGGGTTTCTGTGTTGAAAATGTTTCAAAGTAGTCCTTGCCTATTTTAATGCGCATCTGCAACCATTCTGCCTATGCGCGGATCAAGTGATATAGGCGATCACGTGACATACGCTTTAGCGTTCTGTCACAGAAGCTAAACTTTTTTTCGGACTCTTCTATTTCTTATCACGCAAGTTATTTTTTACAACAGAAACAGTGCATTTGTCAGAAATGGCCTAATCTCGGCTATTGTATAGGTGGATAATAATACCCTTATGCAGAATGAGCATGGTGACCATCAGAACTCAAGTCTCGTCTGTCTTTTGAGCGTCGTTTAATTCATGTGGATAAAGTATGGGTGCCCTCACCTTATCATATCTGATATGTTTAAAGTCTAAAGAAAACGATGATTTAGAAACTTGATAATTATGTAATTGTAAAGATATTCATCTATTTTTTTTTTTTACTGGAAGCTTGAGATAGATCTTTCAAAATCAAATTCTTTATCAAAGGAAATGTCTCTTTCACAGTTTGCTTTCACTGTGCAACAGAACAAACATCATTTTTAAACATCTCCCTTCCTTCACTTAAACAATCAATCCAATCAATGACAAACTTATGGCAAGTCTTTTGTATTCATAAACCGTGTACAAATTATTTTAAACTTCTACAAAGGAATTTCTAAGATATATACGTTTAATTTACAGCCGTTTGTTTCTCGAATACGACTGAGTCAACCTTTTTTGTCACAAGTGATCTACCTTATGACGTCATTTTCACATTTTGACGTCACAAACACGGGGCAAAACGTTCCATTACATATGCTATTTATAGAACATATGTATGACTCTATGTGTGCCAAATTTCATTCTGATCTGAATTGCGGCTTTGTAAATACATAGGCACTCCCCATCTTAATTGTTAAAAAATATATATCTCTACTATAATATATATATTTTTTAACAATTAAGATGGGGAGTGCCTACGTGTAAATATAGAGATAGTTCGCGAACTTTTTAATCACCCCTCGCTGATGGTGCAGTGTGGTGTGTATATCAGTTGAAATAATTCATAATGTGTTTTAACTGGATTACTGAAGTTGACAGGACCTATGACAGTCGGTGTTTTTATAAGTACAAGTTTACATGTAAGTATACATGTAGATTGGGGTAAAATAAACCGGAATGTAAATGATTAGGTTAACAAGTTCAAAAAGGGTCAAAGATCATCGCATGCCACAATAGACGAATTTCACATTCTGAAGTTATCTCCGTTGTCGACGTGAAATTCAGTTACAGACAGAGATCCAGGAATTTTTCAAGGGTCGGGGTGGTTTCACACCTCAGTCAAAAAACTTCCAGTCCCGCCACAACATGATACGCCCGTCATATATTGTTCATCAATCATAAATTGTATTGTAAAGAGTGTAAGGAAATCAGGTAACCTTGATACACAGATTTCAATGATTTTCCTATTCCTTACATACATCTCCTGTGGTGTAGGTATTAATTATAATAAATGATACATCATATAATTTTCACCTGACTGTGTTAGTGCTTAATAAATACCAATCTGCAGCTTTGTTTATTGCATATTTTATGATTGATTAAAAATGCTACAGCCTAAAAAACATCAAAACATTATTCTTTAATTAGACTATGTTTAGACTATAAAATTGTAAGTGAGACATGACACTACAATTTGTTGCAAATATATATATAAACTGAAATGAAAAAAATATTAAACAATTTACACATGTATAATGAGTTTTATTTATATTATTCAATATTAACTTGTTTTAATCTAACATTGTATTTTACAAATACTTGCAGCATTTGATAGTGATAACGATCACGTGATATCACTGACGTGTAGCTGACGTCTAATCATCGCAAAACCCCGAAATCCGAGACTGCATTACATAACGTTGTTTCGAAAGAAAGTGCGGATATAAATATGATAAAGATTAAAGGGATTTAACACATGAGTTACAGTGTACAATTTTAGGTGTAATATCCCTCTGATAAGAGAGATAACTTTCTGAAGACATTTTTCCATGAAATTCAATGAATTGTCATGTCAGAAATTATAGACCAAGACTTCATTTGTAAGGACCATTTGATAATCAACTCAGTCGAATCTTTTCTATTGTACAGATGTTGATTTCTAGTTTCTATTGCCAATATTTTCATTAATTATAACATTATCTTTACCGTGTACATTTTATTTTCAAACATCAAAACAAACTTTTTTTTTATTTATTCTCTGAAAAAAAAAAATGCCACTAGCTAGGGTCGCCGTGATTTTACACTGTTGTTTATTAATAACCAAGTTAGACGGCTTAAGACTCTAGCTAGAAATATATGTCACAGATGTTATATTTTAATTTTTCCAAATAATTGGCGCGCATTGCCAATTAAACTCGTTCGCTGCGTTTGTTTGATGTGTGCCTGGTGTGAATGTTTTGATAGATCATGTGACATTGGTTTTTCGTATTTATGCTTTCGGTTAGGTGACCTGATGTTGACCTTACTGTTGATGACCAATAACTGACTGTTTTTATCTCATTAATATGCATGTTTTAATTTCTGCACTCAGTATATAAGCACTTTAGCCGCCAAATTCTTTACCCCATGATTTTTGCCTTTTCGGTAATTTTAGCGAGACACAAATTTAGCGATTTGTCCTTTACAATTGGTATTTTATTTTCAGCAAGATGCAATTTTAACAATTTTACAATTTTCACTAAAGAAGCTTTTGCACAAAAAAGCAATTAATTTTTAACGATTTTAAAAGATATAATATCTTAGCAATTTCAGCTCCTTGCTAATAATGCCGAAATTAAATCTTCGCTAAATAATTCTTCTTATACGGTATCTGTTTTTTTTCTGCAGAAAACATTTTGAAGTCTCTAGGCAGTATTTCATTCATCTCTGATATACACGAATGCTCTGGTGGGTATTATTTACGATAAAGGAGTATTATAAACTGACACTTTTACTGAGATTTTATTTTAATATATGTATAATTATAGATATTGCACGTTAATTTGTGTTTCAGTTTGTGTATCTAACAATAATGATAACGATGAAAACTCTAATGATGATTGTAATGTACTCTGTGACAAGTGTACTGCTTGTGATTCGATATATGGTAAGCAAGCTAAATAAGGTCAACACTAGCATTCAAATATTTCAAAGTATGCATTGTGATAGATTATTATATATCAAAACAGCGAAAGTAGTATTAAAGACATAATTTGATATTCATTATATCTTTCTTTTATCATACATCAGACAATAAAAACACTCCAAGTATAGACTTAATTAATTTATTACTAAATGAAATTTACAATAGCTTTTCCTAGAGTACGTGACAAATACAATTTAATTGTCTTCATTTGGAAAATCACCTGAACTACAGTATATTTTTTTTTCAAGTGATTTTTAAGATGAAACTGTTTTGGAGACCAGCAAAATCATTGTGCAGCGCTGAACAGTGTGCTCACATTTGAATACAATATCATACCATTACAAAAAGAGCATTAAATAACGCTTATATATTTTACAATTTATTGTAACAAACGTATAACTAATACTGTCAATCCCTTTGAGGAGAATCAATAGTTCATGTATTAAAAATGTCATTTAACTTCGGAGTTGGACAATACCCGAAGCGAAAAGCGTATGGTTAAAAATTCTTTTGAATGTTTTAGCATGTATTGAGCAATTCTTTTCACCTAAAAGCAGTAAATGCACAGAAATTTCCAAACAGGATGTTAGTTCTATTTCGCCAGGTAAGTTTAATATCGTCAGATAAAGACATTCCCCATAAATTGAACCCTAAAATATCATTATTTGTTAATTTTTGGAATTGAAAAAAATTTAGTATTACAGCAAAATGTTTAAAATACAGAATTGTATCCTACTATTATTTAGATAACAAGCTTATTGTGACACAGATGTCGTCGACAGTGTCCCCTTCGTTATTTACTGAAGGGAAGACTTCCAGAAATACACAATCTTCTAGCAAACGTAAGTTTTGTGCATAATGCTTGATTTTTTTCTATCTTCTTTTACGTGTACTAATACTTAAATTTTCTAGGGAAAAAAGTAATCCCTCAAAGAAAAACAATATTTTTTTGCATTGTAAACCTTTGGAAAATTTTTGCATTTTACTTTTTTATCATTACGCTCATTGTCTTTGAGAGAGCAAATATGATGGTAAATTACCTTATGATCAACAGCAACAAAAGGTTGTTCAAGGTCTGAATGCCGGTCCTTAAGGAAACGTTTTGATGGTTATCTATACGTATATCAATTTTTAATTTATAAAATATACATGTATTATATCAAAAATAATATATTGATTGATATATTTATATATAGAATACTTACTTTATGGACTTTTTAAGGTAAAGAATCCTTACTCTTGGTAAGGAATAATAATGCAGGTGGGTCTTTAATGCATTTACGAGTATACAAATTATGTATAAAATAAATCTGCAAAATAATTGAAACGAAGGTCTGATTAAATAAAAAAAAATTACAGACAACTAAACTGAATAATTTTTCCTTCTTATCTATGCAGATTCACCGTTAGCATTTGTGGGGACCACCTTAGGAGGAGTGGCATTTGCATCAATCGTAACATCCTTTGTCTGCATTTATCTCCGAAGATCACACACAGACAGAAAAAGATATGTTCATAAAATAATTTTTGACTTTTTTTCGAGAGAGAGTTTTTAAAGTACATAAATGATATATTAAAAGTTCCAGCATCTTTTTTTCAAAAGGTTGCGGTCAGAAATATTTTTAATTATAACAAAGTGTTTAATAAAAATGCGACGATTGAGTTTGACAGGTAGTTAAAATCGAAAGGTCAAGATAAAAAATTAATAGAAAAATTAGTTCTCAAAGAAGCGTCAAAGGAACGTAGTTTAGCTACATGGAATACACATGTTCATATAAAAGTATTGCACTTCTTCTTTAAGTTTTGTGTGATATTAAAGCTTGCAGAAATATCTCAAACCCCAAAGTGAAGGCCAAAGAGGTCAAAGTATGTTGGTACTTAAAAAAAGTTTTGTCGTAAGGAATACAAAAGGAATACAAATGGAAAGCCCAAGCATCAAAATTAATTCACAAAGTTTAAGTTTCGGCTGAAAATGAGACAAGCAGATTGACACAAAAGCTGATAATTAGACAAACAGATAGCCAGACAGATAAACCAAAACCACAAAGGCATCCGTATCTTTGATTGCATTAGACTGGCAAATTCATATGTTTGTTCAATTCAGTTTTCCTCTCTTGTATTGTCAGTTTGTTTGATTCCTTAAAAAATAGAAAAATAATTTTATTTTACGATTAGAAAGCAGGAAGCAGGGGATCATCAAATCCGAAGTTACACTCAGCATTGCCTTTCAAAACGATTGGAACAGGGTCATGGTAACAGGGGAAACGAAATATACTGCGAAATTGAAGATAAAAAGGTATATCTCACATTTGCAGATTGTTGATTTGATTTGAACATATTTTATTGTAATATAATTACAAAGGGATTGAGCACAAGGTCTGAAAACTTATAACGCCCTCTCCCTAT